>NC_060268.1:141425703-141561450 GCF_021613505.1 Equus quagga
GAATCCTGCATTATAGTCTTTACTACTGAATACATTTAAAATTCTTTGTAAGAGTAGCAACTGCAGCTTTTACTTCTATGATTTCTCTCCACTACATTCTGTGTGAAAGAAACTGCTCTAAATATTGTATAAGTATTTTTCTCAGTAAACAAAGGCCTTACTTTTTAGCTGGGTGCATTGACTCTAAGCTAACATATTTCTTACCACCACTTGCAGCTAGTTATGACCATATGATTAAGTCTCAGCCAATAAGACATCTATGAAAAAGTTCTAAGATACTACAAGAAAGATTTCCTGAAAGGAAGAAGATTAAAACAAACAAACAAAAACTCTTTTCCATTTGCTTTTTAGAATACCATTGTGTGTCTGAAACTTTAGCACCCACCATGGACTGTTTGGAGACCTTACAAATGGAGCAACATGATAGAAGCAGCCTGTTTCCCTGACAACAGGCATCAGCTATCTGTCTCTTTGCTTCTTTTCTGTGATAGAGAAGGAAACTTTTACTTTGCTTAAGGCACTATATTTGGAGTTTTTGCTTGGTTCATAACCAAATGTAATTGTAGCTAACACAATCTACTGAGTTGTTAAGCACATGTAATGGATCTGAATAAAAACATTCTGATTATTTGACTTCAATTTTTAGGATATGAACATAGGACTTAATGTAAGTATTATATTCATGCATAAGACAGGTGCTATTCATATAAGGCAGTATTAGACCCAATATTGTATGATCTTTTATTTTGTTGTTATTTTAAAATCAATAGATACTCATAAAACTTAGAAACTATCGAGAAATATAAAGGATACAAAAGACGAAATAATTTGTAATGAAATAAATACAAAGAGCCAGCCCTGATGGCTTAAATTTGGTTAAATTTCATCAGTTACTGTTTTGGCAGCTTGGGTTCGCTTCCTGGCAGCAGAACCACACCGCACATCTGTCAGATGCAATGCTGTGGCAGTGGCTCACATAGAAGAACTAGAACAATTTACCACCAAGATATATAACCTTGTACTGGGACTTTGGGGAGGGAAAAAAGAAAAAAAGGAAGATTGCCAATAGATGTTAGCTGAGGGTGAATCTTTCCTTGCTAAACACACACACTAATGCACACACACACACACACAATTATCCTAACAAAAATTTCCAAAGGTAATCTATCACTTTATATTATTTGAGAGAGAAGAAAGAATACCATCATTCATCCTATTCAGTCTTCTGACTTTTCTCCGTTGGTACGATTAGAATGATTTTATCAATATATTTCCACTTTCACATTATTCTTTGAAAATGATTCATGTATTCATTCAATAAATATTTATTAAGCACCTACTATGTGTCATGTACAATCTTAAGAGCTGTCTAAAGATATAAGCAAAACCTATATAGTCTGTGCCATTATTGAGTTCTAATCTAGCATGAGATATTAAAGTAAAACTATTTTAATATATTTATCTATCTTCCTTATAAACGTAAGATTCAGCACTCATAAAGTTGTCAACTTCACCAGTGCTATCAGCCCAATGAATTTAGCAGCATTTAAATACAACAGCAGATTGGGAAAGGATGTTTTTTGAGAAACTGTCTCTCTTCAGGAAATATAAACTTCTGATCAGGGTATTAGATGTTATTACTAATACACCAACATCATGACATCAATATCATGATAAAAAAAAAAGGCACACATATGATGATATTCCCAGGTTACCTCAGTGATGCTGATGTTCATCTCCTTCTTCCTTATCTTACACACAAATGGTATTAAGCTAGCACAGGCAGTAGGCCACAGACAGATGTTTTGCTTTACATAGATTTCGTTCAAAGTTCACTTTTTTAGAACTTGGAAAACTTTTCTCATGAAAGTATAGTTACTAATGGTGGCTCTGTTTTCAGGAGCCCTCACAAAGCCCAATTAAACTTCTAAAGTGGTAGAACCATTCAATCCTTAAACATGGAACAAGTCTGAGTTCTGGGTTTGCAGACTACAGGGACATGAGTTTCAAAAAGAAAGTAGAGAAAGAGTATCAGGAGGAGAAAGAACGAGAATGTGAGCAAAAGGAAGAGAAGGAAAAGGAAGAAAAGCATAAAGGAAGGAAAAGCAAGAGGAAGGGAAATGCCTCCCATATTATTCTGTTTTGAATTGGTCGTAAGTTAAAAATTCCATGTTTGTTCCCAAATTTGTTTACAAAACTCTCGTCAGTTATGAGTTTAGTAAGCAGGTAGTTACTGCTCTGGTACTTCTCCAAGCCTCCACTGTGGCCTCTCCTCCAGTTCTAGGTGGTAATACTCTATATTGGATACCAGCTTACCCAACAGCCAATTCTCCCAAAATTCCTCCTGATCTCAGCTAAGAGTTATTAGAAAAGTAGAGAAAGCGGTATTATTGAACACATACGTAAAGTGCTTTTTAATACATCCAGATATTGTTGCATTCCTTATGGTTAGAGTTACTTTATAATAATTTGTCCAAACCACAATAATTTTGTGGGGAAAAAAGACACTATTAATGACTATGCCAAGACAACAGCTAACTCAGGACTGTTCCAAGCAGTCTGGGAATATAGTCCCCCTATTTCAATTAATCGTAGTAACCCAAATGAATCTCCAATTTGTGAATTTTGAGATAAGTGATGTAATCCAGTGTTAAGAAATACTAACGGAATAATCCTTGTCTTAAAATGTATCCTGTAGGGGCTGGGTTCGCGCCCTCGGCTTTGGCAGCCCAGGGCTTCCCCGGTTCAGATCCTGGGCGTGGACATGGCACTGCTCATCAACCCATGCTGAGGTGGTGTCCCCCATGCCACAACTACAAGGACCCACAAATAAAAATATACAACTATGTACTGGGGGCCTTTGGGGAGAAAAAGGAAAAATAAAATCTTTAAAAATATATATATGTATATCCTGTGCTTCACTACTTCCGAATTGTTCCTCTTTTCCATAACTTTTGTGATTTTCTCTGATCTCATGAACTTATAAACCTGCTTTTTTTCAAAAACTTCACATTTACATTGATGGAGTTTAGGGCAGCCCCCCAAAGATGTCACTTTGGCACACTAATTATTTTAAAGTTATTTAAGAAATAGCTGGTGTGAGAAGGATACTCTGACCCTTCTTTGTCCCCCTGAAAGCAGGATATAAATTCTCTGCATGAAGTCTACTCTCCTTGTACCTAGAGTGTAGAAGGCATACTTATCACCAGAGATAGAGAATTAAGGGTCAAGAAGGCTGGATAAACATTTTGTTTGTTACATCTTTGTTTCTTTTTCTTTGTTGCTTCTTCATTAATTTGCTACCCCAAGCCCAAGTGCCTTTGGTCAATTCTTCACAAATAATTGTTTCTTTGTTTAAAAAACCTACCTGCTTTGGTCACTTCAGGGAGTCTCATATTTCTATGAGCTCCTGTACGTACAAAATCAAAACAGTTTTTCTCCTTTTAATCTGTCTTATGTCAATATAATTATTAGGCTGGTCAAAGAACCTAGAAGGGAAGAAAGAAAAAATTTCCTTCCCCTTCAACATATTGGGGTATGTTTCTTCTTTTCAAAATTGCATGTTGGTTTTAGCTGGAAAGTGTAGAATTCATGGGTTGAGGGGACAGAAGGTAAGTCAGATGACGGTTGAGCAGGAGAATCTATTTATACAACAGAGCCTTGCAAAAGAAGCTGGAGAGAAAAGCTGCTTTTTGTATCTGACACACATGAAGAGAGTTAGTTAGACACACATAGGCAGTGTCTTTAGGGTCCAGCGTGGAGTTATTGCAAACACAGCTAAAGCAAAGGCACTCTGCTTTTGCTTTAAAGAAAAGAACACCAATGTTCTAGTGCTGATTTCCTTTTTGGACTGAGTTCTTTAAATATTTAGGACAACAACAACAACAAAAAAGCTCCCAGGAAATTGAATGGACAAATTCAAGTCTGACTGATACTGATTTTGTGCATATGGAAATTGTAGACCATGTAGTATGATTTGAGGTACCAGGGCTGCTTCCTCTATACAGCCAACATAGTGTCTGAAATCCCACCATTACATCCAATTCATTTAGAATAAATTTAATCTCTCCCTGGTGTCCTTTTTTTTCCCGTAACACGATGAATGATTCCACATCATTCCACAAGGATAGCGCAGTTTTCTGCAGGCTCTGTACTGATGAATATCAACATACATAAGCATTTATGCTCAAAAAGAAGCAGAAGGTATCAATAAAAATGGAAAATGAAGCACAAAAATATCTTCTACAAAATAAATTTCATTTTAGTGCCAATAGATCACTTCTACTAGGTGAAATTTATTTTCTCACTGATGTCATTGAAAACTTACTTTAATTGGAACTATGCAGATTCATTTTAATTGTAACATATCTGTCTTAAAAATACTTTAATCCTCAAAAAAGTCAGCACTGACTTTTTGCAAAGACTGTAATTCAAGGAAAGAAGAAGTTTAATCCAAATTTCTTTTAATTGATACATTGCAAGGAAATTAAGAGATAGGGAGAAGAAGGAAGAAGTGACATTACTACAATGTAGGTAGAAGGAACCTTGAAGAAATAGATTTTGCCTCCCTCCCATGGCACTGTGAGATAGTGACCTATCCTTTCCAAGCCTCAGTTTGTTTCAAGCATAAAAAGGAGATATTTATATTTTACTTGCAATGTTATAATGAAACTAAAAATGATTACGTAGAGAAAGCATCAAGCACAGTTCTTGATACATAATAGTATTTAGTAAACGTGGATTTCTGTTATATTATTACTCTGACTACTACAGAGTAAGGTAGCAGATTAGATAGAATAAAATCAGTATTTTAGAGAGCGGCCAATTGAGAAACAAAATGATCAGGTAGGTCTGCAAATGTAGTCACAGTATTAGTACAAAAGGCTGGATAACACTTTAATAGGTTTTTCCAGATCCTGTAGACAACTTATGCACTTGATTGCCAGTTGAGTAGTAAACAATCTGACATAAGCTGATTGTAGTTACTACTCAACTCTTCTCACCTAGCAGAGAGAAACATGGAAATAGAAGACACAAGTCAAGTGTTCTACTGGCACTTTTCAGTGCTTCTCAAACTTCACTGTGTCATGAATTACTTGGGTTTCTTCTTGAATTTCAGATTCTATATCATCAGATTTGGGACAAGGCCTAAGGTTCTGCATTTCTAAAATTTCCCAACTGGTGTCAATGTAAGGTCGCAGATTTAGTAAATAAAGATACAGGCAGACCAGTTAAATTTGAGTTTTAGATGAATAATAAATACTTCTTTTGTATAAGTATGTTCCAAATATAGCATGGTCATAGTTATACTAAAACAAATTCCATTTTTTACCTGAAATTAAAATTTAACCAATGTCCTGTATTTTATCTAGCATCCCTATGTCAATTCTGCTGGTCAGAAGATCACCATTTGGTTACAAGCCTTTTTTTTGAGCTTAAAATTCATGTGATTGTATGTAAATACTGATATGGAATAGCAGCATATTATTTATTCTAGATAATTCAGAGAGGAAGGACAATTAACTCTTGCTTTCTGATTGTATGACTTTTTGGCTTCCGGAACAAAAAGCTTATCAGGATCTGAGTTGGTAACTGGCATGACACAGAAGATTTAACTAGCAATACAGGATTAGGTGAGGTGAAGGATTTGAGACTCTACTTCCGCTCCTCTCTGTTAACTGTCTCTCATGACATTCCTGCAAAATAAGCTTGAATTTGGGTGAGGGCAAGGTATCTAGGGAGGTCACAAGTGTAGAAGGCCTTAATGATCAGCTCATTAATGTCAAATTTTCTATTTCTGGATACATTTCTTTCCAGTTAAAAGCTAACAAAAACATAAGAAAAGACAGATTGAGATTTTGTTTATCTCGTACACCAAACTTTGAAATGAGCTTAAATCTGTGTGAGGGAACTGGAGGGAGGAGGCGCTACCTGGGGGAGGTACTTCTTTTCCCAGAATAAAAACTAACATACAAAAAGATGTATGTCTTATCTGTTGTTTGGGGATGCGAGTGTGTGCGTGCGTGTTTCAGCCATTAGTGCTTAAGAAAAATTCTATCAAACATGTTTACGTTTTCAGTAGAGACAATATTGTAGAATGAAAACCCAGCAAAGACTCCGTGTGGTGAGTTGGTAAGGTGAGATAACCTAACAGAGCAAGTTTCAGTAGTTCAGTATACATTCTGCTGTAAGTGATTCAAATTCTCTTTGAGACACACAATTCCTAGATAGATGATAAACAAAATTAAATCAATTGAAATTTAATAATATCCTTATACTTTGCTCATAATGAAGAATGAAGAATAGACTGCAAGTGAACATGTGTGATGACTTAGCACAGTGGTGCAAAACAAAAGAAAAAAGTTTCACCCATACTTGAAAACTTTTTAGGCGCAACAATTCCATCGGTGAAATTGATGCAAGAGAAAAAAGGTGGGAGGGAATTTAGGTGAGGGGAGATGCAATAGAGAGAGCAAGAAATGAAGTCAGACAGAGAGAGTGAGAGACAGAAATTGTTATTAATTATTTTTTAACTGACTTCTTGTTATGTTTTCCATAGAGTACTTACCAAATCTAAGGTGAATACTTCCCATAAGACCCTAAACATAAAAAAAACCTAACAAACCCATTTCCAAGAATTTTTCTCCTTTGAATGAATTGTCTTTGACAGATGTGGCAAGATCTAAACATAAAGCATTCCTTTCTTTCTTTCTTTTCCTTTTAACTGAATTATCAGAGAACTTCATTTTCAACGGGATACAAATATATTTATTGTAGGGAAAGGAAGGTCCTATTTGTTGCCCTATCTGATAACACAGAACAAAAATAATATGTGATTCTTCTAAGAGAGTAGATTATGTAATAAGATGGGAAGGAACATAGTTGGAATTTTTCATTTCAGATCTTTGCATCATGCTAATCATAAATAAGAGAGTCAACCATCTTATTTTTTTTAAGGACATGGGAAAGGGTAAGGATGGCTATATCAATTATGTGAGATTTTCATTTACAGATGCCATAATTTCAATCATCAGGCTTTGATGTACTCTCATACCTCTTTTATTTGAGTATTCATGCATTATTTGAGGGTGTGGTTTTACTGCAGTGTGGGACTGAATCTGTGGTTAGTGTGTACTTAAGAGAAACATTCAGTTGATTCTTTAATATGCTCCAGTGAAACTATGTTTGACTACTGTGTGATAGGTTATCATGTCACTTTTGCTTCATCAAAAACTAATTCCTAGGGTATTTGCTGCATATTCCTTCAAGTCTTCAAGAGCTTTATTTTGTATTACAGCAAATACATTTCTGTTAAATTTTATCCAAGGATTATTGATGTGCAGATTCTGTGCTAAAATGTTTGGGGAATAGAAAAATGATGAAGACATAATGTTTTAGGTGGTACTGCATTGGCAGAGTGTTTGGAGCAAAACTGACTAAAAAATGAAAAAACGAAAGCATGGCAAAAAAACGAAAGCATGACTTTAGGTAATTTTCTGTCTTTTTTTCCAAAATGAACTTCTATAGAAAACAGTTTATTGCACTCGTATTATGAAATACTCATTGCAGAGAATAAGAAAGTTGAGTGAATTTTTTAACAACTGCATGATGAGATCTGGCACAAGTAGCCACTCAGTAAATGCTAGCTGCAATTTTAATTGATGTGAATGTCCTTGATTTTATGGGAAAAATGAATTGCCCAGTTCCTCTTTTCAAATGTTTCTCAATACCTAGATTGCTGCAAGTATTTTATCTCATGTATAATCATCTAGTAAGAATAAATCACTGCAAATTATATTTCTCTTGGTTTACTGGCAAAGTAAACATATTCCCAGAAAAAAATAAATGATATGCTAATAAGCAATCACTGGCTACAATGAATATAAAAAAACTTCAGATCTTTCCTAGTAGGTATAAAATCAGATCATCTGAAGGTTAAAAGACAGACATAGAAGACAAGACTACCAAGAAAAATGTTGGCTGGCTTAAAGTTAGTTCACATATACAATATACAGCATAACCAACTCTGACATATTAGATGTTAAACGGAATAAAATTCTTTTCTGCCATTGTCAACCCAGATGACTATTTATCTGCAATTTACATTGAAATGATGCAGAATGAATTTTCTACCTCAGCTTCTTGGCTTTTAGCACAAAGCACAACGTTTACAGATGTCTGACCTTTGGGTTTTAATGTGATAATGCTGCTTTCTCTGAACAAGCGTTCAGCCATTAGTGCTTAAGAAAACGACAAAAATGTCGTTCTTTCAAACAAGAATAATTCCAAAATAAATACAAAAAAGATTCTATGCAATTTTTTTATTAAAAAAAATGTCTAAGTTTATCAAATATTATGTTGTCCTCAGGGGTATTTCAGAATTTGTAGATAAATATGTAAAAGGCAGGATATTGTATAGAAATGATTCATACTTTTTTTTTAAGTTTAACTGATTGGGAAAAATATGTTTAATGATCCTAATCTTGAAATATACATTAGTTCTTCAGCAAAGTTGTCAGCTTTTCCTGTGTTTTATTTTTCTCATTATCCATTTGTCACATGGGTCTGATAAAAATGACAAGCAATAGGATATATTGGAGTATATAAGGAAGCCATTTGGTGTAAAGCTGATTTGGCCTAACCTTATTTTTCTTTCCAAAAGGGCCTGACATGGCCGTTGAGCATGCATTGTATATTTGCTTTAAGCATTTCCTATGTCCCAAAGGGGAGCACAAATGTCCTTAAGCTAAGGGTGCAACTTCCCCCACATTAGCACTTCCTTAAGGATAAACATCTCTCTCTACACCAGGAATTGATTGCTGCGCTCACCTGTGACCACCCAGCTCCAGACAACAGACCTGCTTCCTGCTGTGCCCACAGTACTACCTGCTGTGTCCATCACTCACTGTGCCGACAGAGCAGTCTCGTGACTACTGTAAAAGGGACATTCCATCATGTGTGATACATGCTCTTTGATGCTATATAACCACTCTGTACACCTCCCTTCTTTGGAGTGCTCTGTTCCTTTGTGGAAGGACTCTCCTAGGCTATACGGTCCTCACATTTGGCTCAGAGTAAACTCACCTCAATTTTGATTTATAGATTGATTATGGATTATTTGCATCGACAGGTCCATGGATCTTTTTTCTTCTTTCTTCCTTGTTATTCTTATCCCACTTTTACTTGCCTAGTTTAAATGTTTAAATGATAGGAAACTATCATTTCCACAATCTTTTCCACATCCTTAAGACTCTGCTACAGGTTGCTCATCTTTGCTGCTTTCTTTTATTGCCTTTTATCATATATTTCCAAATTAATGACAATATTAGAGAAGTGAAAAGCCATTCTCTACGATTTTACTGAATGAGTTGTAACTGATAGACTTTTATATGTGTGACTAGACTATATTTAATACCTTAAGGGAATATTTATTGTGGATAATGACACCTTTGAAGTAATTTTGCTATTTCTTTATTTTTAAATAACTGCTTTATTGAGATATAATTCATATGCCATAAAATCTACCCCTTTTAAGTATATAATTCAGAGGTTTTTAGTGTATTCACAGTGTTGTGTAGATGTTACCACTAATTACAAAACATTTTTATCACCCAAAAAATTAACTGCACATCCATTAGCAGTCACACCCCCTTTCCCCCACCCCACAGCCTCTGGCAACTGCTAATCTACTTTCGGTCTGTCTGTGTGGATTTGCCTATTCTAAACAATTCATATCAATGGAATCATACAATATGTGGCCTTTCTTTCCTGAAAGTGATTCATTATATTATTTTTGCCTTATACAATCCCTTTTTTAATGCCACTGATTAATACCAGTTCTGCCACCATTTAAGCATCATAATTTGAATGTCTATCACAGCTATAAGAAACTTACATTTATTTGGGGGGCAGTTTCCACTACTGTTGATGATTTCTCTTTTGATCCATTTCTATTTGTTCAGATGTATTTTGCCTTTGAATTAGATGGCTTTTCCTCACCCATGGAGGCCATTTCCTTTCATTTTTATCCGGGACCAAAGATAAACTCAAAAGCTAACCATAAAATGGTCCATTTTGATCATTAGCCTCATAGAAGATCCCAGTCGACTCCTTCAGAGCCCAGTACCTCCCCCAGCTCTGTGGGGATTGTGATTCAGTGGCATCCCTCTTTGTTCTTGAACAGGCTACCTTGTGCCTTCTCTCCCTCTGACTTCTCATCCTCACTAGCTCCAGGCTCTTTCTTCCTACCTGACACCTTGATGCTATAATTTCCTGCTCCTCTGCTACCTACCTAGATAGCACTGCCCCACCAGTCATCTTGACACTTCTGCTTGCCTAAAACTGATCCTTGTTACTGCTGACCTGTTGGTCGCTCTGTATCAATCTGACTCTCAGTAGCTATTGAGTCCTTTAGACATCTAACTTAGAATTTCCACTACTTGCATTGCTTCCTAACCACAGCTTTCCTTGGCCTGGTTTTGCCTAGAATTTAAACATTTAAGTGAAGGTCTGCTTTTATTTAAACAGCATTCTTTGTGTATATTCTTCACCAAAATTCACTTTCTTATCTCTTTTTAGGATGCGTCATCTCAAAGTTCTGCCCTAATTACCACCATTTTCCTATACTGACTCATTTTACAATACTGTTTCCCATTAGCATTTATTTGTCCAGTTAATTTTCATCTCAATGTGAAAATTGTTTCACTTAATAACTAGGCTCTGCGTGTGGTGTATATTCCAGTTATTTCATTTCCTGGTTCCGTAATGCTATATATGCTGCACATTCACCTTGTTTTATTTCTGATCTTATTTCAACTTTTTCAACAGATTCACTTAATAAAATTTTTCTTTTTTTTCTAGTATTTCTCAAATTTTCATTCTCCCTTAAAGTTTTTTCTTAAATGTTGTTTCAATTCAATTCTAACATTTAATATTTTAGCATAAACATTTCAGATGATAGCATTTATCATTGTTTATTTTTTTAAAAATAGACCCTTCTAAATCCACCATTTGTGGCACATCTGCCATATCCTAAGAAATTTGCCAGGTGTTGGGGATATAGAGATGAGTTATAAACATTGTGCTCAAGTAGTGAGCACAGAATTCAGGCAACTAAATAGATTTCAGTATATCCTTATAAGTTAAAATAAGGATATGTGTAGTGTATTTGTTCTGCTACCATAACAAATTGTCACCACTTTAGAGTCTAAAAACAATGTAAATTTATTATCTTACAGTTCTGCAGGTCGGAAGTCTCACTGAGCAAAATCAAGCTGTCACAGTACTGTGTTTCTTTCTATAGGTTCTAAAGGGAAATCTGTTTCCTTGTAAGAATGAGCAGAAGGTATTCCCACGCAGTTGTAGAACTGAGCCTCTGAGATTTCCTTGCTGGCTGTCGGCTGGGGGCTGGTCTCTCTGCAGTCTTGTATATGGCCACCATATTTCAAAATCAGCAACCGGACATCAAATTCTTCTCATGCTGCCATCTCTCTGACCATTCCTCTGTAGTCACATCTTTCTCTCTGACCACACCAAGGAAAGCTTCTCCATTTTTAAGATCTCTTGATTAGACTGTGTCCAGCTGAATAATCCAGTATAATCTCCCCATCTCAAGTCCATAAGCTTAAAGTGCCTTTTGCCGGGCAAGATTAGGAGGTGGATACCTTTGAGGGGCCATTATTCCGCCTACCCAACACAGGACGCTATAGGAACAAAGAAGAATGTTTAATGCAATGCGAGGAAGCAAACTTGTAGTAGAATATTGTCAGCTACTTGAGGGCAAGGATGGGATCTGCCTTGTCTCCTGCTCTATCACCTGCCCTAACACACTCTCTGGCCCTTGTAGGTTCAACATAAACATTCAGTGAGTAAGTGAATGAATGAAGTGACAACTGTGCATTTTTTTCAGAGGATGTTCAGCAGGTAACCAACAAAATCAGAGATAAGAGAAAGGACCAAGCATTTAGAGAACTGCAGAGAGTTTGGACTGATAGAAGTAGAGATGATAGCAGTTGTTGCTAAGGAGTTTGAACTGTTTAGGTGATTAGACGACACAAAATGATCACAAGAGAAAAGTGATATTTGTAGAAAAATATTCTAGATGAAGTAAGGAAAATGGATTGAGCTGGTGGAGGGAGGAGAAGAAGGATTTATTTGAGATTAAATGCTGGGCGAGCCTCAGGTGAAAAAATTGAGAAACTTGTGATCAAATGCTCTGGGCTACTTAAAATCTAAGATACTTTTGTCTCCAGTCTCTCTCAGTCTTCTGACTCAAAGTGGGCTGTCATTTTCTCTAGGTTGTTTTACAACTTCTCATGATCCTTCCCCCAGTTTTAATGTTCCTTGGTGGTTTCCAAATTATTATGAGTTCACCAGTTCATTCAAAAATAAGAAACACTTTAAAATTTTCTGTGTGCTAGAACTGACATGGTCCATCTCACATGGAGCTTCCAGTCTTCTTGCTGTCATTGGCACACTACCTGCAGAAACTACCTGGCCCACTGGAAATACCTTATTTTAACGCAGTGAGACAGCCATGCCCAGTCTTCCTCCTGACAGATGCATGCCACAGTGAGCTTTTACTTCTTGGACCAATGGAGATTCAACTTCCTCACTCCTGCAACAGGTTCCTGGCCTCCTCTCATTTCCTTTTCTCTCCAGTACAAAAGTACAAGAGGTGCTGTGTCCCTGTGACTCATTTCCAACCAGGGTAAACGCTGGAATTTCACTTTCTTTCTTCTTTCAGAGGCTTTGGGCCAGCTCCCCAACTCACTGTTCATGCCTTCTTCTTCCCCGAAATCTTTTCTAATTATAACCACCCATTCAGAAATTACCTACTAACCAGAAGATTTCTTTGAGGTTTTCATTATATTCCTGTAAATGAATAGAAGCTTTCCAAGGAAACGGTTAACTTCATAATGAGATGATGGTATTCAGAACTAAATTCTAAACTGCAATTTCAAGTTTCAGTTATATTTCCTACTTATAGGTGCTTATAGCTACTAATTAAATCATGAAATTATAAAGTTTCTGGCTTTTTCAAATATTTTGAAGCTTAAATTGGAAGGTAGATACAGAAAAAAGAGCAGAAATTTGTGATAATTTTCTTTTAATAATATTAGTGAGTGAAATATAGATTCAGTGACTGTATGGAAAAGTACAATTCTTCTTCATTCACTACGGAGAATTAGTGAAGATTCATTTCTTTCCTCCATAGAGCTGGGTCACAACCGTGGGCTAGACATATGTAAACGACAATTGAATGTGATATTTATTAACAAACTGATGTATGAGCAAAAGCATTCAAGCACACTGAAGACTTCACTATTAACATGATATCCTTTTTGACTAAATAACAGATATATTAAAAAAATCATTACCTCTGGTCGTATTTTGATGAGAGATCAATGTGCATTTTTTAATAAGCTCTCCCTTATCTTGCTTCCAAAAAAGCTGAGACAAACATCTCCACATTATTATGCATGAGGAAAACAATAGCAATTCTTGAGATTTATTTCTGGGAGGAAGGTGACAGTCTGTTAGACATTTGGAAAAATAAATATTTTTTATTGTACAAAATAAATCCAAGAATGCTCCATTTACAGATCTTGCTTAAAAAAATGTGTGCCCAGGATATTCTTAGATTCCTATTTTCTGTGTGTTTCCAGCAAGTGAAATCCAGCAACCTTCTTGTGGTAGGAAATGCATTTGCTAATCAAAAAAAGAGAGTGAGAGAAAGAGAGATGAAAGTGCGGACTGCTGTCATCTTTGATGGCTCTTATGACGTTATGACATGACTTCCTGGGACGAAAAACAAAGATGCTGAGATATAAGTAGACTTAGGAATGAGATTCCACTCAGAGTTATTCTTGGTATTCTATAAGCAACAGAATAGCAGAATAAATATACAAAGAGAAGACAGTTGACTTGGTACGGGGGAATCATATATCCTGGCTTGCTCCAAACAGTCCTGGTTTAGAAATGTTATCCAACATCCTCAATGCGTGTCTCTTTACCTCAATCCCTTTCAAAAGTGTTCCAATCTGGCTAATAAATTATACCCTAATTATACAAAACAGTGCTTAAAAATTATAATCACTTTTTAGCCAATAATTATGTTCATTACAATTTTTTCTTTACTCTCAAACTTAAAGGCTGAGTAGAAAGAAATTGTTTTCAAAAAGAACTTAGCTCAGTTTTTCCTCACCCTGGAATGGCCCTAACTTTAGATACTCTCAAACTGAGGAGCCTGAATTGTTTTCATCCTACTCCGACACGGAGATTTTAAACATGTTTTTATTGCAATGTGCACCAAAGAACTTTCTTTTGTCTGAATACCTAGATATGATTAGAAAGGCATTGCATTTCAATACTGTTCTCCCTTTTATACCAACTGGGTGAGATATAAACAATAGAATTGGTCAATATGATTTGTTACAGTTTAAAAGAAATAATTTGTAAGCAAAGGAAATAGACTAGAGACAGTGAAACTTAATGAAAAAATTTCTAGATTTGGAATTTATCAGATCTTTATTCAAATCCTGTGTATGCTAATATTAGCTTTATAATTCCAAGCAAATTATTTAACTTTTAGGACCCTCAGTTTCCTCATAGGCTTAAAAAAAAAGCAAGTCCTCCCTCAGAGTTGTTATGTTAAATAGAGATGACTATGTGAATTTCTCAACATGGAGGAGCTCACGAAATTTCTGATCTTCAGAGGTAAATCACAGTTTGTTTCCATGTGAGGCATGTCCTCTATTTAACTCAATTGTAATTTCAATGCATTCTTCCATAACATGATACTGAACACAGGATTGGAGAATATGAAGTAGTCATCTAAAGCTAAAGAACAGTTCTTTCCTGTTCTTTCTGCCTTTTAGAATGTACTAGCTCGGTTTCCTATCTTCTCTGTGCACAAGTACTATCAAGCCAGTTGGTAATGGCTGGTATTGGGGCAAACCTCTTGATACTCTCCTTCCTAGCACTGAGGAGGAACACTCTTTACTCACTCTTGAGCATCAACGTGACTACAATGGTGTGTTCATAGCCCCACTTCATCCTGTGTAACAGGCAAGCAGAGTCTTTCCCACCATGTCGGAAGTTGAGCGCTCTGCCTAGACTCTCTCATTAGCCTTGGGTGGTAACTCCAGCAGAAATGCAGTAGAACTCCATCAAGAGCTAAGCTACTCAGAGATGGTCCAGCAGAAGGACCCCTCAATTAAGAATCCAAAAAATAATTCTAGTTTTATCACAAATTTTCATTTTTTTACCTTAAACAATATCTCTTAAGAAAATGAGTCATTTTGCAATATATACAAATATCATATCATTATGTTGTACACCTAAAACTCATATAATGTTATATGTCAATTATATCTCAATTTAAAAAAGGATACTACAAAATAAAAAAGGAGAGTAATAAGAAAATTAGAACAAGAGAAAGGATTCTTTTTTTTTTCAAAGTAAGGGGAAAATATGTCAAAAGATAGAAAGAAAACATTCAACTCTAGTTTTTTGGATCACTTGTCCCAGACTCTGATCCCTTTCAGCTTTCTAATATCTTTTGTCTACAATAGAATTGAAATACGTAACTAACTTCCATAACATAGCAGAAACCAAAATCTACTTAAAACAATAATACAATTCATAAATGGCACTGCCAACATGGCATCAGGGAGATTCACTTGTGTTGAAAACTAATTTTGTTAATTTGAGATGACTTTACTTGACTAAACATTAAGAATACAAACACTAAATTATATCAATAAAGTGCCTTTAATTTGAGAGAATAAAATTTTGGTTCAATCCAAAAGATCTTTAAAACTCTACGTGGTACATACCTCATTAGACATGCACTCTTTGTCTTCATATTAAAAGGTTGCATCTGGACTCAGTTGTTAGTTCCTGTGCTACTGTTGCTGAGGGTCAAGGCTAAGGCCCCTGTGGACACAATCTCTGATATTAACTATCCTATAAGTCCAGCTCTTGGTGAAAATCCACAAGCATCCAAATTTACACTGACTTTATAAAATGATGAAATTATTCAATTAGTTTCATCTGAGCCACTGGGCTTATTAACGATACATGTCCAATCTATTCTCATTTTATGGATATGATTAGCAAGGGCTCGAGACCAGCGTAATAAACAATTTTAAAACAAACTGACATACTCTTCTTTAGCATATGGAATACCATAAAATTCACAAAAATCAAGTACAGCACCTAGCACAGAGTCTATAAAAGAGGTGACCCTCCATAGGTGCTTGTGGCTGATAAGGTGAGAAGATTGAAAGCTGTCTGTGTGATTTTTATTAATGGAGAAAAATGCAAAGAGCTGTATGCTTTTCCTTCGTGAGATTAAACCCCCAGATATTTGGGATCATCAAAAGCCTGGAATTATTCAAAAACCTGCAGAGCTGCTTGATTTTTGTCATTTTTCATTTTAATATTTTGCTATTACGAAAGCAGTCAAACTTAGACCCCTGAGGATTCCAGTTCTAAATATAAATTCCTACTCCTATGTCCTGTGCTGAAGCTGGTTCTGATCTGATTAATCACTCTTGTAGAAGGGGAGCAGGTAAGGGAGAGAGGGAACACAAATTCCAGAATGGCAAACCCTATGCCACATTGTTTTATACATATCTCTCTTGATTATTTCCTGTCCCTTGCTTAAAATGCTAAATATCTATGCCCTTTATGGAGAAAACTGAAGGAAAAGTTACTTTTAGATCTGAATATTAAAACATAATGTTTACCCAGAAAGTTCTATATTAGCATCTCTTCTCACTCCTAAAAAAAGTGACTTCCAGGCCGGCCCGGTGGCTCAGTGGTTAAGTGCGCATATTCCACTTCTGCCACCCCGCGTTCAACAGTTCAGATTCTGGGTACGGACATGGCACCGCTTGGCAAGCCATGCTGTGGTAGGTGTCCCACATATAAAGTAGAGGAAGATGGGCACAGATGTTAGCTCTGGGCCAGCCTTCCTCAGCAAAAAGAGGAGGATTGGCAGCAGATGTTAACTCAGGGCTGATCTTCCTCAAAAAAAAAAGTGACTTCCCTCTATTTTTCCCAAAATATATATTTATCAATTACTGATGCTTTCCAAGTAATGATATTAGCAATGTAAGAATAGCTTGTCTATCTAAGAGGGAATTCAAGGATAAGAGCTAAGGAGTGGTATAGGGTCACGTGTGAGTGGCAGGAAGGATGATAGGTGCTTCCAAAGACTTCAAAGGAGAAACACTGAGTCTTTCTTGCTGAGGGGGGCATCTCTGGGAAATGGCTAAGATAAGGTGGGAGGTAAACTGCACCTGGAGTCTTGGTTCTACCAGTGGCTCTGGCTCCATTCATCTGAGCAGGAGCCAGGGCACTGGCATGTTTTTAAAGATCCCCAGATAATTCTAATAGTCTGCTCAAGCTAAAAATCACTGACTTGAGAGAGAGAAAGAGAATGGCAGAGAGAGGAGAGGGGAGAACATTGAGGGCACAAGAGGGACTGGTGTGAGCCAAGACACATGGGCAGGAAAGGGTAAGGTGGGTGAGCAGAATCCTCTTTGGCTGATTTAGAGAAGTCTTGGTTTACGCCATAAAATTATTTTGGAATCAGATTTCATAAGGTCCTTGATTGTGATTGCTGAGATAAAAAATTTTATTTTGTCTTATAGACAATTGGGTAAGTATTTTAGGTTTGTAGAGAGTATACAAAATACTGAAAGTTGTAATTTGGAGAAATTCTGGTGGCAACACATAAGACTGGAGACCATGTTAGGATTAGGAAAAGCTTTGAGGGTTGGTTTTCAAATAGAAGTGCGGATAGGTTTCAATTGCAGAGCTTATTCACATACAAATCTGTGGGCCTTCACTTAGGTTTCCAACTGAGTTTGCCTGTGGGAGGCCCAGTATCTGCATTTGAAGCAGGGCCTTCAGCTGACTCTGCAGACATCGCATGGGCCAGTCTACTTGGATACTATGATAGTTTTTGTAGGAAATGGTTAAGAGATGTCTAATGACCATGCTTAGTTATATACAAATTAAGAAATATATAATGATTACTGCTATATGTTGGACATTATTTGAGATGCTGGAATTAAAATACAATTGGTCAAGGACATTACCCTCAAAGAACTAACAGTCTAAATTAGGAAGACTGATATGCAAGCAAGGAACAATAAAATATTAGTTACCATTTATCTTTACTGTCAATAATTTTTACTCAGGGCCGGCCTCATGGCCGAGTGGTTAAGTTCGCGCGCTCCGCTTCAGCGGCTCAGGGTTTCGCTGGTTTGGATCCTGGGTGCAGATGTGGCACTGCTCATCAGGCTATGTTGAGGTGGCGTCTCACATAGCACAACCAGAAGGACCTACAACTACGATACACAACTATGTACAGGGGGGCCTTGGGGGAGAAGAAGAAAACAAAAAAGATTGGCAACACATGTTAGCTCAGGACCAATCTTAAAAAAAATAATAATAATTTTTATTGGCATTTCCATGCATATGTCAGGTACCATGCTAAGCCTCTTATGTATAATATATGATGTGGGTTTTTTTTTCCTTTTTTTTCCCCTTACAGCAACATCCTAAAATAGGAACTGCTTTTATCCCCTTTTCCCATGAGGAAGGCAGGAGTCTGACTCCCAAACTTCTGATCTTGGTTACTAAGCAGACTGTGATGTCACCAAGTAAGGTGAGAGGAAGAAAATAATGACTTTGTTTTCACAAAGGGTATTTTTAAAATTCATGTGAATTTATGGGTTTAGAATTCTATGGAGTGCCAAGGCTGAAGATAATTTTTTTGTAAAGTGTCAATGACAAGGCTTCTGTCATCTGGGATGGTGCTATTTATGTAATCACTGCTTCAGACTATTAAAGCATTGAAGTAAGTTAAAAATAAGTTCGTATGTAAGTTAGTCAAACCATCGTTTAGCTCTCATAATTGTTGGAATTTAGTTGAGCTTATCAATTTTATTAAAAAACCCAGTATCTTTGCAGAAATCAATATCCATGGCCTTTTCTCATGTCACATGATCGGCGCTGGAGTCCTGAATTCTGTAAGTAGTGAAGAAATATTTAAATATTGGCAACAACTATAATTTGACACCTTTATAGGTGACAAATATATTAATGTCAAAAACATCATCTATCATGATAAATCTCTTCAGGCAACAGCAATTATTATAGTGTACATCCGATTTTTGGTAATTTATTTCTATTAATTACCACCAGATTTATTTTTTCAAGTCCCCAATAAGTAAGGTTACACAAACTTCTCCTGAAAACCAGATAATTAAAAATATAAGTCTACATATTTTAGAGATTAAATAATATATAAAAATCTGAATTATGTCACCCAATCAGGTGAAACGAGGTGACAGCTCTTGCACTTAAGACAATTATGATAGAGAATAAGGTCACAGATGATTTACTACTAAAGTATGTGCAACATTTGAATATCCAAACCAAAATTCTTCTTCTATGCAAATGAATTGTCTTACCAGCCTCGGAGTTACTTCAACAAACGTCACCAGCTAACGTCTCGTAGTGTCAGGAGATGGCAGAGGAAGTGGGTCTAGAAAAGCCAAATTCCTGTCGTGATTAATTATTAAACTTTGAGAAGAAGTTTCCTCCCCACTCCATCCCAAAGCATGTGGGTAATCTCTTGCTTTCCTTGATCTGGCAGTCTTATTTGTTAACTTCTAGAGCAAACACCATTTTTCTTCTAACATTTTATCTTTTGATAAGATAGTAACAGTGAAGCAACAACTCTTCCTTCCTGCAGCTCCCCCTTTCCCAGGGTGCCTTCCCAGAGCCCTGAAATTACCCTGCATCCACTCATATTTTCCCTTTGACCTGGGGTTGCCACATCAAGAAAATTAAAGGTATTTTAGAACATTACAAGTTTTATTCTGCTTACTCATGACCTGGGAATATATAAAAGTTCTATCATTATTTTTTAGTGGAATTTGAGCCATTTCTACATTTCAGTTTAAGAAATAACATTCATTGGGGACTTCTGAGAAGTCACTATTATGAGGGAATATTACAGGAATATACTTGTCTGTATTCCCATTAAAATATACATTAATAATAGTAATAGCAACCATTTCATAAATGTTTACTACATGTCCAACATTGTGATAAATTTTTAACCTATAGTACTTATTTACTTTTTATTTTTTAGTGAGGAAGATTGCCTTGAGCTAACTTATGTTGCCAATCTTCCTCTTTTTGCTTGAGGAAGATTGTCCCTGAGCTAACATCAGTGCCAATCTTCCTCTACTTTGTATGTGGGATGCTGCCACAGCATGGAATGGTGAGTGGTGTGTAGGTCCACACCTGGGATCCAAACCTGCCAATCCTGGGCCACCAAAGGAGAGTGCACGAACTTAGCCACTATGCCACTGGGCAGGCCCCCGTCTTTACTTTTTATGACAATCCTTTGACATGATGACACTGAAACTTATAAAGAACGAATTGCCCAAAGACACACAGCTTGTAACTGGCAGAGCTGAGATACTAACTTAATTCTGTAAGATTCAAAAGGCCACGTTCCTAACCATTGTTCTGTCTTCTACCTCCCAAATACATGGAAGTAGAAAAATTCTCAACAGTTCCACAAATTGATAATAAGAATCAGCAATGTTCCAAATTCCAAATTTCAATTTATAGTAATTGCAATGTGAATAGAAAGATAATTTTAATACATGGAGACAAACCTAATTTTATTAAATATATTAATAAGGAACAGACATTAGAATGTTTACTGTACTTAAAAGAGGTAAGTCTAAAGATACACATGTGGTAAAGAGAGCCATACCAACAGGCAATCTCCCTTCTCACTGTATGGAAACAGGTGGCAGATTACTTGCCTTCACTCTCCTATAGTGCTTTTCTATAATGTAGTATTTGGAGGTAAATAATAAACAAAAAGAGTTAATTCATTGTATGAATTTCTGCCTATCATACACCATTTATTAGCTTGAAGTAAAGAAGGAAACTCTTCCCCAGATATTAGACTGGTATTTCACCAAATATTTGGGTACTATGGCCCAGCCAAGTTGACAGATAAAATTAAACATCACAGTAAATCTCCGCCATACAAACACACACAAACGCACATACACACACACTCACAAATATCTTATTTTTTTAAAGATTGGCATCTGAGCTAACAACTGTTGCCAATCTTTTTTTTTTTTTCCTGTTTTTTTCTCCCCAAATCCCCCCAGTATATATAGTTGTATATTTCATTTGTAGGTCTTTCTAGTTGTGGCATGTGGGACACCGCCTCAACATGGATTGACGAGCGGTGCTATGTCCATGCCCAGGATCCGAACCATTGAAACCCTGGGCCGCCGAAGCGGAGGGTGTGAACTTAACCACTCACACACTGGGCCAGCACCTTCACAAATATCTTTACTGGCATCCACAAGTTCTGATATGTTGCGTTTTCGCTGAAATCCTAGCTGGGTGTCTCTCAATCCAAATGCCTAAATGTGGCCTCCTCATGTCGTTTGAGCTTCTTCACAATGTGGTGGCTAAGTTTCATTCCTTGTTTCTCAATCAATCAAAGTCAACACGTATCTGACAAAGAATGTCATTAATCATCATGCTTATTTAAGAACCAAAGGCCTTTTCATAATTTTTTATTTATGAGGAAAAGTGGGAAGAGAGAAAAGATAATTTTTTTCACTGCTCAAAAGTTAATATTTCCCCCTAAATAAAATTTTCAAAACCTGCTGTGTATTTAGAAGTTGCAGAAATCCATTACTTTCAGTACTATGTAAATATTAAAAGGAAAGTAAGAATTTTTTTCTGTTTAATTTATTTGTAGTAACAAGAGAACCCCATTATTTCCACATGTTAGGCTGAACACTGGCTGCACACTAAAAACTGGTATTAGTCTCTCAAAATATTTAGTGGGTTTTCTTAAATATCCTGACACTTCATAATCACTTAGTTTACCTTGGGGGTCACTCTTGGTGTCATACATACTATGGGTTTGGCCAGTTGCATAAGGACATGTATCCATTATTATAAAATCATTTTCACCGCCCTAAAAATCCTCTGTGCTCTGCCTATTCATCCTTTCCCTCCACCTCAACCCCTGGAAACCACTGATCTTTTTATTGTTTCCCTAATTTTGTCTTTTCTAGAATGTCATATAGTTGGAATTATACAGTGTGTAGTTTTTTCATATTGGCTTCTTTCACTTAGTAATATGCACTTAAGTTTCCTCCATGTCTTTCCATGGCTTGATAGCTCATTTATTTAGCAATGAGTAATATTCTATTGTCTGGAGGTAACACAGTTGATTTACCCAGTGTTGGTGGGACTGTATACTGGTACAGCCCTATGGAAAATAGTATGGAGCTTCCTCAAAAAATTAAAAATAGAGCTACCGTGTGATCCAATAATTCCACTTACGGGTGTTTGTTCAAAGAACATGAAAACACTAACTTGAAACGGTACGTGCACCCCCATGTTCATTGCAGCATTATTTACAATAGCCAAGACATGGAAACAACCTAAATGTCCATCGATGGATGAATGGATAAGGAAAACTTTGTATACCTGACGAAATATTATTCAGCCATAAAAAGAATGAAATCTTGCCATTTGTGACAACACGATGAACTTTGAGGGCATTATGCTAAGTGAAGTAAGTCAGACAGAAAAAGACAAATACCACATGATCTTGCTTATGTGTGGAATCTTAAGAAAAACAAAAAACACAAGCTCATAGACACAGAGAACAGATTGGTGGTTGGCAGAGGTGGAGAGTGGAGGGTGAGCAAAATGGGTGAAGTGAGTCAAAAGGTACAAACTTCCACTTATAAAATAAATAAGTCATGGGAATATAATGCATAGCACGGTGACTATATTTAATAATACTGTACTACATATTTGAAAGTTGCTAAGAGAGAAGATCTTAGAAGTTCTCATCATAAGAAAAAAAATTCTGTAGCTATGTATGGTAACAGATGTTAACTACACATTGTGGGGACCATTTAGCAATATTCACAAATATCAAGTCATTATGTTGTACACCTGAAACTAATATAATTATGTATGGCAATTGTATCTCAATAAAAAAGGATCAAGGGGAAAATCTACATGTCTATAATGACCTCAATCCTTATATTTGTGTCTCAAAAACTAGGCAACAAAAGTAATCATCTAGTTTTACTGAACACCTTAGAGGCTGAAGTGGAAATAGGATCAAATGCGCCAAATAAAATCAAATTAAAAGGACTAAAGTTTCTATCTTATCTTTTACTCAATTATGGTTCATTTATTCCTGGTAAATTCACAAGTGGTATATATATCAGAAAAATGAGCTTCTCTTTTAATTCAACTCCAGCAGTGGGGAAATATTTTTCTCTTCTTTAACACCGAATATTTTACAAGTTTATAAGTCATCAGTTTAGTGTTTATGAATTTTTGATGAACTCCTAGTTGGCAAGATTAGTTAAGGTTGTTTCATCGCCAAAGGTAGAGCGGCCAGCTCTGATATAATCTAATTTTATTTTTACAAAGGTGGGATGGGACTGTTCAAACTTATGAAAACAAGACAATTATGTACATTATCAATTTTATTTATGAGATAAAGAGTATATGAGCCTTTGAATCCAAATCATTTGCACATCTAAATAAAATTCAAACTTCCGTTGTGATGTGTTTATATGTCAAATAATTGACCAAACACCCACTATATTCCAAGATTTGTATGCTTCTCTAGCTTTAGCATTTTAAAGAAAAAGGAAGGCTGTCTGTGATTAAGAGTGATCCCCTATAGACAAACACAGTTCATCGGGAAGAGTTTCAGCTCACTAAGAACAGATGAGGAAGGAAGGACCAAAGACATATAGCCCTTGATCACAGTTTCACTGAAGAGCAAAACAACTAGAAGATGGTCTAGGTTTGGGAAGCATTTAGATATTTTAATAGCATATTATAATGGACCGAAATTTTACAGAATGCCATATCCTTTCACTAGAGTGAGAAACGCATTACACTCTATGAGAAATGTTAACTCCCTGGTTCCTGCTAGACATGCAGAATGGTTAAGGACTCTTTTGCATTATTAAAAGGGATCAAGTGCCTGACACATAAACTCACAGAACTATGCACTCAGCATTTTAGGTTAAAGAAATCATTTGAAGATATATAGCTTATAAGTCAACTTTTGGAGGGATGTCTATCTCATATGATAAGACCAAAAAGTCATCTGCAGTCCCAGATAGCATTTGCAACACATCCATAGACACACTTCTATTTACTTTATGTCATTTTCTTCCTTCTTCATGTGTAAGGAAAAGAATAGAGATTTTTAAAAAGATTTTTAAAAAGCAAACTACGTGATAGGCTTTCAAGTTGGTGAATTCTCAAAGGGAAAAAAGTTTAACTAAAAACTTCAAGCAAGACGGCTGATGAAATTGACTCAGAAGGGTAGTCCTGCTACAAAAAATACAAAAAAAAGAATAAAATACAGCAGTTATTAAAAATAAATAACCTAACTATACTAACTTTGCAACTCTGTTCTAAGTCTAAAGGTATCTCAACATACAAAGTTAAAAAAATCTGGTAGCAATGATTAATCACTATTGAGCAGCTACCATTTCAAGCAATGTCTCAACTGAAGCTGAAATGTCATAAAACATGGATGAAAAATGGAAAAATCCCTAATAATGTTTGGGTCTCTGATTTAGTTTTTTCCTAGGTTGCAATATTTCTGCCTTTGGATTCCCTAGGACACTCAGGTATTCATATCAGATTTCCATTTGATTAAACTTTTTCAAGATAATTTCCCATAAATGACACCTAAGAGTTGAAACTAACACAAATGAATGCATTTGTGTTATTTGGTGTAAAATGGATACTTTTTTTTTAACACAGTAATACCAAGAGGTAAAAGCTTTTCCTCCATCTGGTTTTCCATAACTGATTAAAAGCAGTCTTTACATGGGACCACAGGCTCAAACCAAATTATAAAATTGGATCAACATTTATTTTTTGTTTGTATTTTATTTTTTTAAATTCTTAATTGTACAGTTAAACACAGCTTTAAGGGAATTTGTCTTGGACTTACTTCCTTAGTGATCTTGAAGTATTTTGTTAATTAATGCCCCTGGAAAGTTTCTGAGTCCTGTGAGAGTCAGGTTATGCTGGAGGACAGAGAGAAAAAAACAAGATGAAAACCTCTAGTCCATAACCAATTAAACTTCTCCCTATAAACCACAGACAGGGAGCAGAAATACAAAGATTAGGAAATAGTATGGTGAATTTACTAGAAAGTTGCTTGAAAAAATATGCCATTGAGATTTTGAATTGGGGAAAAATATCAAATAGATCTGAAAGCTGCTTAAGATTTCTAAATTTTTTCTCAATGTCTCTTTCCTAGTGTCAATCTTATGCAAACTGTAAGCACATCATTGATCTGGAGCTAAGGACGCACATGACATGTTACAAAATAGTTAATAATTTTGAAAAAAGTTAAAATGAAAATACTTTCGTAGAAAATAACATTGAATTACTTTCCTAAGAATTGAACTGTGAGCTGGGTCTAAGTGAGCCCTATGGAAGCCGCGTGAAAGTCATAACATCAAGACTGCAGTATTGCTGTTGGAAGACTTGAGAGAATCTGGCTTTTCAGATATTATATTCCTGCTAAAGATGTAGGATTACTTTTGGTTTATTCTTACAGTGGACTGTTATTCTAACTAACATACCTTCAATTCCAGCCATTTGTGTAACCACCATCATGATTTTTGCTATATTACCTGCCATATTGTTCTATTATTTAGTTCATACGTTTGAATCAACTCACTTTATTTACTTATTTTTTTATTTTTAAAAGGAGATAGTATATCAACATAGAAATCATTGGTTTGCTAACATACATATTTTACACAATTATGTGTTTTACTATGTAAAACTATAGCTATTAATATTGAAAATTCCAAGTGCTGCAATATTGAAAGTCACCTCATGTTTGACTATAGGTATACATACCGCATTTCATAAGACACAGTAATGCTCACTAGAGGTTAATGCACATAAAAACATCTGGTACACCTGAAAGATCAGGAGAATGTACAATCTCAAGAATACATAGCAGTAGATACTTGGGAAATTTTGTGAGGAGTAGTTGTAGAGCTCCAGAAGTATAACCAGAGAGAAAGACATTGTTTAGACTAGATGGTGAGAGTACTGGGAATAGAGAGTACTGGGTTTTCATGACACAGTCATAGTACACATCACAATTTTCTTTACAATAGCCACTTTTAATCACGATTCACTTTTAATTCACTTTATTCACTTACTTGATAAGTGGCTTTCCAGATTTGTCACTTGCATATCCATGAACCAGTCATGGCTTTGTGAGCATCATTTAGTAATAATGGTGTATGCATGCAAATGAGTTGTACCAAAAATGGTAGTCATAGGACTAGATTTTACAAATATTAGTGGTTTATTAATGGAACATTTCTAGAAGTATCTTGGGCTCTGCTTTGAAAATTCAGGAACATCCCAAACTAAAGCAGGATCATTAAAATATCTGGAAATATTAGTCTGCCATTTAACAGAAAAAAACAAATCATATATAATGACTTTGATAGAAACCAAGCATTAGTATCCTGGCTGGATATAAACCCAACTTCCTACAATATAACACTTACATGTATACCACCTTTGGCCTGGAGACACAGAGTAAAAGACAGCACATAAAAGGATGATCTTAATGGCTTTCTCCAACTTGAGAATACACACTACTACAATTTTATGATTTTTGAAGAAATTAAGTTACTGTACATTTTACATATATTCAATTTTTAAAATCATATTTTAAGTGCATATACTAACACAACCAAAATGATCACCAAATTACATTAAAAATTAAATAGAGGGGCCAGTGTGGTAGCGTAGTGGTTAAGTTTTCGTACTCCACTTTGGCAGCTGGGGGTTGGCCGGTTTGGATCTCAGGGCAGGACAAGGGGATACCACTCATCAAGCCATGCTGTGGCAGTGTCCCACATACAAAGCAGAGGAAGATTGGTGTGGATGTTAGCTCAGTGACAATCTTCCTCAAGCAAAAAGAGGAAGATTGGCAACAGATGTTAGCTCAGGGCCACTCTTCCTTACAAAACAATGAATTGATCAATTAATTAAATAGAGATTTGTTGTTGAAAAAAAGTAGAAAGCGATGTTAAAACCTGAGGCAGATTTCTCCCAGCACCTTTGCTGAGATCAAATGCTGTGGGGAAAAAGAATAGTGCTTAGCTATCAGCTGCTTTGAACAGCAGAAGGAGATAAAAGGCTATTTTAGAAATGAATGAGAATAATCTCAACATCATCCAAAGGGAAAGGAAAAGATAGAATCACACTTTTTATTGGAGGGCATCTTTGTCTTTGGAAATCAGGTAACGTGGCCGCTTCATAAATCAACACCATTTAAAAGATACAGCCAGTTACAGTATTTTTCCCCTACAATATTTTTCACCCCTGGTGTAAAAAACAAAGACATCTATTACAAATGTTAACCCAGACAACAGGAGTAAAACACATCATAAAAAGCAGCTGCTAATAAGTCTTTTATATCACTTGCAGACAGGTAATTTTCTCCATGCTGGAGACCCATGGATACAATGTAAGAAAAAACAAAAACAGAAACCAAAGTCAAACAAACAAAAATCTAACAGAAATAAATTGATAAGAATATCAGAATGCGAATAACTAAATCGAAAGTGTCATTTCATGAAATCTTCAGGCAATCGAGAGATGTATAATCCTAAACTTATGTCCTCATGGCTTAATTTAAAACGTCTAGTAAACGTGCTTCTTGCTTTCTTATTCAATATTATATTTTTATCTGTAAACCTAGATGCACTGTGGTTGCTTCTCAATCGTCTGTGGAACTTCTAAAGACCAGCCAACAAAATATTAAAGAAGCAGGATATGAGCAATCTAAGAAAGTTGCATGAGTTTTCTGCTGCGTGGTATATAGCCATGGGAATTAGTTAGAAACCAAGTAACATTTTAGGTTATGATATTAACTCACTCTACGTGGCTAACCTGCTGCTGTTTTTCCTAAAGATTTTTACGTATGTGGAAAACTGCCTAATATTCATCAATAAATTTTTACTCTCTCTATATTATTATCTTATCAAATATTATTGTTCTTTTCTTACTAATATTTTCTATTTTCTCCTCTTTGAGATTATGTGATCTTGGGACCATACTATTTTCATTCTCTGTTTGGGAAAAAATTTCATCTTGAAGCAGAGATCAATAACTGTGTTTTTACTTTCAGAATCTCCAAACAAATATAATCAAAATAAGAACTTCATTTATTTTTACTTTTGTTCATGCTTGTTTTAAGAATAACTTAGTAGACTAATAATAGCTCTATATCCTAACTAAAAATATTGCTTTTTGAATGCATAAAAAACAACAACAGACGACCAGCCCAGGGATAGCTTGCAAATCATACATTTATAAAATATTTAGGTAAAAGCCACCATGCATGTCAGAACAATTTAGAGTTGAAGCAGCCAGAGACACCATTTTCAACACGCTTATCATCAAATATGAGTAATAAGGATTATACCAAAAACAATAAATGGTCATTAGAAGTAATGAATGCCTTTGCTTTTCTGCTCGAACTAGGCAAGATGGTAATTTACCTCAAACTAAAGAGAAAATCAAGGATGGCAGGAAGAGTTGGTCTTTTTTTCACTAGGTAAGGGCACACCCTTGCCCTGAGATTGTGTTATAAGAGTGTTTGAGGAAAATTTTGGAAGAACAGATAAAACATAAGCAGAACAATTAGTATAATATTGAACACACCGTAGTCCTTGCCACATTGTATCCTCATTCATAATCTGCATCCATAGCATATCAAAGGTATAGATTTTGTTTTTTATCCTTCACAATGGAAAGAAATTTGTTACCACAAAACCGAGAAAAATAACTGGGAGAGAAACCCTAGGGAATGAATGCTCATCTTTACTTCACAAGAAACTGAAAAATGGATTGCAAAGAGGCATTTAAAAGTTTTTACCATGGGTACACTTAAAGTAGCCAAAGTATTTGTCGACCATTGAGAAAAAACAATGTGGTTTTATTAGTTTCCTGCCATCGCTGTAAAAATTTGCCACAAACTTAGTGACATAAGAAAACACAAATTTACTATCGTATCAGTTCTTAGAAGTCCAAAATGGGTCTCACTAGGCTAAAAGCAATGTGTTGGCAGAGTAGGATTCTGGAGGAGAAAATGTATTCCTTGCCCTATCCAGCTTCTAGAGTCTGCACGCCTCCCTGATCATGGCCGCATCACTCAACCTCTGCTTCCATTGTGACATCTCCTCTTATTCTGACCCTCTCGCCTGGCTCTTATAAGGACACGTGATTACATGGTGTCCGCCTGAAAAGTTTGGGATAATCACATCTAAAGATCCTTAATGTAATCACATATGCAAAGACCCTTCCGCCAGGTGAGGTAGTATTGTCACAGGTCCCAGGGATTGGGGCCTGGACATTTGGTGAGAAGGGAAATTATTTCATCTTTCATAGAGGTACAGAAGCTTTTCACTGAAGGTGGGGGTTCATTAGGCCTGTCAGAACCTAGCTGCCCTGTCAATGTCCATTAGTACTTCTAAAGTCTTGATTCTTATCTAGCAGAATGACTTTCACTTCACAAGTTCACACCTGCACCCATTCCTTGCTAGAAGTGTCTAAAGCTTTCCTTGGTTAAAATTTTCTTTCCATGCCTGACTCTCTGAGTTTCTGATTCTTGTTCTCTTCCTGGCCATAATTAGTTGCTTACACCTAAGACTTTAAAATATTAAAATTGAATAGTATGTATTATTTTATGTCTTCAAGTTTTTCTTGACTGTTAAGATGTCTATCTCCATATCTGTGTCAGGAGGTGACAGCTATGTAAACCTCAGGCTTAGTTTTACGTACCAAAATTCCAAATTCTTCACTCGTTTCCGAATTTTAGTGGCCAGCTCAAGGTCCTCTGAGTTACAGGATGCTCTGGGTGGTCATTGCCCTGTACCCATCTCATTATGCTATTTCTGAATAATCTGAGACGTGGAATGATTGACTCCATATGCTGCCAGATCTATCCGGAAATGTACACGCAGTCTTACAAAATATTTATGTTAAGAAACGCCTATAGGGGCTGGCCCCGTGGCCGAGTGGTTAAGTTCGCACATACTGCTGCAGGCAGCCCAGTGTTTCGTTGGTTCGAATCCTGGGTGCGGACATGGCACTGCTCATCAAACCAAGCTGAGGCAGTGTCCCACATGCCACAACTAGAAGGACCCACATGAAGAATATACAACTATGTACTTGGGGGCTTTGGGGAGAAAAAGGAAAAAAATAAAATCTTTAAAAAAAAAAGAAATGCCTGTAAATAACTTGAGAGTTATGTTTTCTATGTTTACTTGTTAATTTCAACGGGCTCATTAATAAAAGCCTGGCTAATAGTCTACTTCAGTTTTGGATTTCTGTGCCCATACTTTGTTACAAAATTTTATAGTTCTATTTAAAAAAAGTAAACATTATAAATGCTATGGATGACCATCTGCTTAGTCTTAATTACCCACAAACTTAATTGGAGATTTTGTAAGCCAAATATCAATATTAGCTTATGTGCATAAGTGTGTGTGTGAAATTTATACATTTTCGGCTCCAAAGTAGATAAAGTAATTGCTGCCTAAACAATAAGGAAAGTAATATTAGAAAGATGAGTGTGTGTGTGTTTCCCATCAGACTCTCTAAGTCTTCTTTAAAAAATTTTCCCAGTGTCATTGAATTTTTTTGACTACTAAGAAAACAGCACACAAAATTATTTGTGGTTGTGGCTATGCCTGTGTAGAGGAACACTGTATTTTCTGCTGGAGACAGGATGGCAGTGAAATCTAAGCTCCAGAAAGATATACATGTTTAAACTCAATAATACAGTACAAGTAATTTGTTGGGGAAAATTTTTACACACACACACACACACACACACACACAATCAAATTTCGTAAGATTTAAAATGGCCATTAGAAAGTTATCATTGTGATGTTTTACTGCTCCTACTTGGTGACTTGAAGTTTATTTCATGACAAATTCAAAACAGAGACTATCTATAGTCAAAAGATTCCATCCATGGCAAGTGGCAGAGTCAGTTAAGAATGTAGTGTTTGGTCATCAAGAAAGTGACATAGATTGTGTCCAACTTCCATACCTCTCACAAAAAGACCAACTAGCAATTATGCATAGACAACACACCATTGTGAAAATTCCAGATCCCGAGGGTGAGGCTGAAACACCCCCTTGGACCACAGAGACCAAGAAGTACCACATTAGAAGGGGAAAAATGGCAACATTCTGACTCCACTGCACCTCTCCCCTGCTGCAACTCTAGAGCCCCATCAAGAGGGCCCTCCCTCCTATAACCTCTCCCATGGGAAAAAGAGAGCCTATGGTGGACATCTAGCTCCCCGAGCATTGTAGGACGCTTCCTGGGTGGCCCACTCAGATCTTGCTTCACAAAGCTCAGTGGGGGAATCTGTGGGGCTTGACCACTGGGGATCAGATGAAGAAGGAAAAAGGAGGGGGAGCTTATAGCAAACAGATCTACAGATTCAGTGCAACACTATCAAAATCCCAACGGCATTTTTCACAGACATAGAAAAACAATCCAAAATTCATGTGGAACTACAGAAGACTCTGAATAGCCAAAGAAATTCTGAGAAGGAATAACAATGTTGAAGGCATCACACTTAATTGATTTAAACTATATTACAAAACTATGGTAATAAAAACAGTATGATGCTGGCATAAAGACAGACACATAGACCAATGGAACAGAATCGAGAGCCTAGAAATAAACCCCTGCATACATGGTAAACTAATATTTGACAAGGGAGCCAAGAACACTAAATGGGGAAAGGATAGTCTCTTCAATTAATGGTGTTGTGTAAACTGGATAACCGTAGGGAGAAAAATGAAACTGGACCCCATCTTACATCGCTCCCAAAAATTAACTCAAAATCAGTTAGAGGCTTAATTGTAAGACCTGAAAACTGTAAAACTGCTAGAAGAAAACATAGGGGAAAAGCTCCTTGAAATTCGTCTTGACAAGGGTTTTTTAAGGTATGACACCAAAAGCACAGGTAATCAAAGCAAAAATAAACCAGTGTGGCTACATCGCACCAAAAAGCTTCTGCAAAGCAAAAGAAATCAGCAACAAAATGAAAAGGCGACATCCAGAGGTGAGAAAAGATTTGCAAACCATATATCTGAAAAAGAGGTTACTATCCAAAATATATAAGGAATTTATATAACTCAATAGCAAAATGGACAAGTTGTTACACCACCAGTCCGGCCCCTCCTTTCACATTTTTTGTCCACATAATATTTCATATGATTCTTAAACAGCATTTTGAAGTATATAAAATTGCTCTTCTGCTCTTTCGCACAATGTAGAAATATCTACAAAGGAAGGAAGCTATTGAAGGGATGGGGAAATTTCAGTGAATTCAAGAGGATGACAATAAAGCCAGGCCTTTTAGTAAACAAGAGTATTAGAGACTGGAAATTTAGGGACCAAGAATGCTTTCTTTGTTATTAGCTATATACTTTCACTTTTACTCTCTTCTTCTTTTGCTCTTTCTCATGGCTTATCTTGTAACATCTTCTATGTTTTTCTACCTCTCTCCAAGCCACATTATTTCATATTCTATTTCTCCAACAATAGTTTTTAGTTAATTCAGAATTTTCCAAAGTGTTCATGTTTAGGTAAGTGCTTGAATTTATATTAAATATTTGCAAATGTTCATAGTTAAAATGGTTCATTAAACTGTGAAGGAATTTACTTTGTGCTGTTTCCTGTGTTCCTCCATATATTGCTATGAGATGACGTATACTTACTTATTCTTTTCTGGAAATTCCTATGAGTCCTTTGTACAGATCTATTGTCTTCTTGGTTCTGTCTCTTTGAATTTTTTGTTTAAGTATTAATTTTATTTAGTGTACTCCCTCCTATGTGGACCCACTAAATTTGAAGAGCAAGAAAGTCTATTTAAATGTGCTGGAGTGAATGGAAATGAAATAATAATGAGCCCTGACTGCTTTCTAATTAAGGTAGAACATTTAAATTAGTTATAACATCTGCTGTCAAAGATCGGCCCAGTCAAGATTCATATCAAACAAAGGTCTGATTGTACATGTTTATCTTAGTTCCTAAATGACTTTTCCATTGTCACGCTAATCACTCTCTCAGACTGCTGCCTGGGGATCCCAAATTATTAAAAATATGAAGTTATTATAGCTAGCAAAAGACCATTTTCATTTTCACCAAAAGAGGAGAAGAGTCAGAAAGTAACAAAAATATAGGATGTAAGGGCCCAGAGATTGTTAATGGCTTACAAAAACCACCTGGCTGGGGCCGGCCCCGTGGCCGAGTGGTTAAGTTCACACGCTCTGGTGCAGGCAGCCCAGTGTTTCATTGGTTCGAATCCTGGGCGCAGACACGGAGCTGCTCATTGAGCCACACTGAGGCAGCGTCCCACATGCCACAACTAGAAGGACCCACAACTAAGAATATACAACTATGTACCAAGAGGCTTTGGGGAGAAAAAGGAAAAAAATAAAATCTTAAAAAAAAAAGAACCACCTGGCTAACAGCAAATATCTTGTCATTCAGCTAAAAGGAATAGACATGGGCACTGTCTATAATTTTAACTTTTTTATAACGGATGTTACATGAACTCAAGTAGAACTCTGATTGACATAAGAGAAATGAAAGAAACATCTCACTATCCATTGCTGCCGCATCAGGATAATATTAGAAAAAGAGGCGGAAGGAAGAAGTGGGGTAGAGGCTCATGTCCGAACTGCCTGGGGAATCAGATTCAGACAGAGAAGGAAGCAATAAATGCCTCTAACGTCTTCAGGAAAAAAATGAAGCCACATGTAGAGATCCAGTATTGTAGTGCTTGTATAGCTAATTTGTAGGAAATACAACTGAGAAGACCTGCAATAGCAAATATCAACTTTATTTTCCTTCACTGCTTCCAAATGGGTCTGATCATCCCCATCTTTTCGCTGAGGATGTATTACTACTCTGAAATGACTACAGACACTTCATGTAGCAGGAGAACACACCAGAAACATTGTTTAGGCATTGTTTGTATTTGCTTATCTTCAAGCTGTTTTTGATTTGAATAGCAAGACATAAAGAAACAAATGTAATGCAGAATTTTAGAATTTATCCAAACAGTTTATAAAAATGACTTAAAGCAACCTCCACCACGGAAATGATTAACATTTTGAAAAGCTTCATTCATTCATTGCAAAACACAGGCTAAGACAATGCCTGTGCTTCCGTATTCTTGTCAGAAAAGATAATATCCATAATGCATTGAGTAACTTTAATGAAAAGTTTTATTCTTAAGGCACCAAATGCTTCCTGACACAGCCTGTATTAGTTTTCTATTGCTGCATAACAAATTACCACTAATTTAGTCACTTAAAATTTCTTATCTCACAGTTTCTGTAGGTCAGGAGTCTGACAGAGCATGATTGGGTTCTCTGCTCAGGTTCTCACAGAGCTAAAAGCAAGGCTGTGTTCTTCCCTAGAGGCTCTGAGAAAAAAATCTGCTTCCGACCTCATTCAAACTGTTGACAGAATCTCGTTCCTTGCGTTTTGCAGGACTGTATTCTCCACTTTCCTCCTGGCTGTCAGCAGGGCATCCCTCCAGCTTTCAGAGGCCATTCTCAGATTCTTTCCACGTGGACTTTTCCATCATTATGCTAGTCAGCAAAGAACATCCAGTCCTTCTCAGGCTTTGACTGTCTCCGACTTTTGCTACCAGCCAGAGAAAATTCTTCTTTTAAAGGGCTCATGTAATTAGGTTAGGTCCACCGAGATAACTTTCCTTTCTTAAAATCAACTGAGACAAATAACATAACCTAATTACGGGAGTAAAGTCCACTAAACTCAGTCTTGGAGATTACTCAGAGTGTGTACACTGGGGGAGAGAGACGAGAAAGCTTGTAGGCCATTTTAAAATTCTTCTTGCCACAGTCCATAAGGTCTTTTTGCTCATGTGAGTGTTTCTAGGAGAAACCACTAATTCCTCACGAGATATCGTAATGACTTTGAAAATGAAATGGAAGGTATTTGCATGTTCTTTTTAAATACCTAAACTGAAAGGCAGACCTATTAGGAAATATCCTTCTCACTGATTTCAGCTTTTTGAAAACAGGGTGTGTTTGCTATATAATAACAAATTTATGCATCATGCCTGAGGCTCTCTTTTATTTTTGTGGGGTTCAGTGTCATCCTTGGAGATAAAGACCTGAAAAATATTCCCTCTGCTGCAATGATGCCAGCAAAACAAACGGATCATTTTTCATCTATTCCTGGGAGGGCTTTCCTCAGTGGGCTTGGGGAGCAGCAAATCATGCCAAATAGGCCTTTCTGTTATTTTCTGACATAATCCTACTCCTAGCTGACTACTGTACTCGACGGCTCCTGGAGGCCTACCTTTAGCATAAACCATACGTTATCTTTTATTAAAAAGTCAAACTACTCATCTGTGGTAGGTATTTAGTCTACATTTCATTGTAAACATACACATGGCCATATTGGCCTTTGTCATGAACTGTGTTAAAACAGTAATTAAATGTGCCATCATTACATTTTCTAGACACCAAAAAGAGCATTAATGTGACTCAAATTAGCAATCCAGCAAATTTAGTTTGCTAAATTTTCAGAAGCTGTCAGTTTAATGATCCACTTTAATATTTTGTCAGAAAACAGCATCAATCTCACTCGTCTATTATATCTCGGCTCCATATAACTCTGACCGAAAGAGAGTGTCGATCAGTAGATCAATATCAGCCTGACATAAGGGCAACCGAAGTGGAAAATGTTAATTAATCAGTTAAAGCTTCAATTCAACAGCTGTGTCCTGAGGGCCTTCTGTGTGCCTGCAAACACAAGGGTTACACTGGTGAACAAGACAGGGCCAAGTCATTTTTCATCTTTTTGTAGAAATGAATAAGCAAACCACCAATTACAATGAAAAAAATGTCACTAAGAGGTTATTAATGGCTGCTCTGGGAGCATATATAATGGAAACCTAATATTATCTTAGGGACACTGGGAGAGGCTTGAGCTAAGAACGAAGGTCTAACATTCTACAAGAGCCTTGAGATTTTATCTTTGGATTTTAACTTGGATGAAGACAGCAAAGGCACGCCTATCAAATTTCTGGGTAATTCAAAACTGAGAATGATTAATTATTTTTTTAAAAAAGAATTCAAAATAATTAGCTCACACAGATGAAATTTAGTTTGATGAGTGAGAAAAAAAAGGACATTTGGGTTGATTAAAACAATCAAATGATAGCTACCATGTACTCAATACCTATCTCATACTTACCTCACTACTCTATATGTCAGTAAATTAATTTCGGAAAGTTTATACATTGGTAATTGCTGAAACCAGTATTTGAGTCTGAATCTATCAGTGAAGGATCCGGATTGGAAACATAGGTTAGGAGGTAATCCACTATGTTAAAATAGAGGAAGTTATGGTTTAAGTTATAAGAATATAGAATGTACTTGATCAAATATATTTTTATGGGAAAAAGTATGGGTTTATGGGATATTTTGTGTGATAAGTACACATAGTTAATGTGAACTATATTAGGACATATATTGGAGAATACATGCTTCAGTATATGAGGAATTGAAAACAACAGCCCAAATCTGGAGGACAAAGCTGCAAATTACAGAAAGAAGAATGAAGTGAGCTGACATCACAGCCAAGAGTCCCGTCAGATGAAGCAAATGTTCCAACTAAAACTAAGTCCACTCCATGGTGACCGGGATGTGAGAACCTCTCCTCAGGCTTATGATATGATAATTAGAACACACAAAAAATTAAACAGAGAGCATTTCTTACCACCTGCCACTCAGGGAAAGCCCTCAGAGGAGTTTAAGAGTTGTTTGTCCAGCAAGAAAAAAAGAAACCAATAGAGAAGGGATACGGTTTGTCTATCAAAGGAACCACAGAGCCTGTTATATTGAGAATTTCTTGAGTAATTCAAAGATATTTTAACTTCTAAGGTCAGTGTCAATACAAGTTTCGTGATACGTGTTCCACAGGATGGAGTTGCTACATGGAAGAACCCCTGCCTTAGGAAACAGTGAAGCTCGCTGCTGTGATGCCCTTCTGTGAAATGGCTTGTGTTGCTGTCAAATATGGCAGCTTGCAGTCTTGATTCTTTCCCTGCCCTTTGCTGAGAGAAAAGATGCAGTTGACTGAGAAGGAAGAGAACGTCATGAAGAGAATTTGGGGTCCTGAAGGAACCCAAAATAGCCTAGTAAAAGAGCTCTAGGAGATATACATTGGGCTCTTTATATGTATAATTGCCTTCGTTGAATGCACAGTAGTGTGTTTCTTTAATTTATTCTTGCTTCTCCAGAAGGTAGAACAAACCCAAGGAGTTAACATTATAAAAAGAGTAATGTTTTAGATAAATATTGGTTTAATTTTGAATACTTTAGTTTTTCAATAAGACTGTGACTGCTTTGACCTATTCAGTTCTCCCCATCATTGAAATAACTAATCAGAAATAGAATAGTGCTTTGTCAGGATGCTATGCAGGGAATTTCTCCTTTGGATAGACAGTTATATGAATTGATGTTAAAACCCCTTCAGACCCCAAATAATGTTACTCTAAATGTATTTTTCCTCATAATGAAAAAAATGAATTACACAAGTTAATGAATAAATAATTAGATCTCAAACAATGTGGGTGGAAAGGAAAATTACCAGTTCTGTAAATAAAGCCTGTAATAAAATCCACTTGCTTTATATGAATATGCTGCCAAGGGGCCTGGGTTCATTATTTGGAACAAAGAACATTCCCTTCCTTCCATTTAAACCTCTCTTAATAGAGAATTATGGGGCAGAATGTATTAGGGAAGAGTGTATAATACCATGATAACCACGGGAGAAGATGCACTAAATTAATCAAGTTAGCAATGCAATCATCTCAGGAAGAACGGAGCACAGACAAGAGAAAAAGTGTTTATTTATATCAATAATTGCTTTTAACTCATTATTCCAAAGGTTCTTTCCACTTAAATGAGCAAAGACAATTACTTACATCTCATGGAAAGACTTTAGTATTCTACTAGTAAGTTATTTAATTTTCATTAAGGCTGTCTACTGGTGAAAATCATCCAAATAAACTTTGGAACTTGAAAGGAGGAGTGATTGAGCAGAGAGTGCAGAATTAATTTGAGGCCATTTTTTTCAGAGTTAATCATGTTTTGAAATAGATACATTATAAAATTATAAATTATAAAATTTGTTTAAATAAAAGTTTTTGTCATAGGCCTTCTATGAATGATCTAAAACAACGATTCAAGTCAGGTAAACTTTTAATAATGGATTTATTTAAACTCTCCTTTATTTTATGTTGTAAATAAAAATTAACACATCGTTCAAAATTTTAATGTATATCTACATGTAGCTATACATATGGTATACACACATATGCTCACACAAACATGCATCTGTACACACACGCAAAGAATTGCGTGCTTTCAGTTTTTACTGTTCAACTTCAACCCGTTGAATCAACTTTCCTAACTATGTTATGTCATGGATATATTTACACGTATCTTCATTGTTAGTTGTGGCTCACATCTTACATCTCTATGAAGTGTCTTTCTATATATTTCTTAATGCCCTAAAAAAGGCCTGAATTCAGAATTGTCTTGTACTGAGATCAGAACCCACTCTTTCTTAGTGCAAGTGTGCCTTTAAAAGATTTTCACTATGTGGCCTACTTTCTATGCTTTGTGCATATGTGTGTGTTTCCTCCAATAAATATATAAATTGAATTCATGTTCTAGTTTATAATTATAAAAGATTCAAGTTATGATTAAAAATTAACCACTAGTAACCCATCTGTGTTAATTGTCTAATTTTTTAAAGAGTATGTATTAGCTCACTCTCATAAGCAAAGAAGAAATTAGCATATTTCTTTTTCTTGCAACCTCGTTATTCTTTTGGGTACTTCTTACTTTCTGGAATGATAAAATCTTCCAGGCTTATCTTGTGTTTTCTTCTCCTTTGTCTTGGAATCATCCATTTGTGATGAATTTCTGGCTTCTTTTAGTGTTGGATTACATTTACAAAACAAGATTTGGGTGCTAGTTGTGCTATTTCTTTTTGGAGTAGCCTTGCTTCAGTGGGCAGATTCAGTAAATACCTATATTTGTACATGTACACACACACCCCTCTCTATCTGTATCTGTCTATCTATCTGTCTATCCTCTATCTATCATCTATTTACCTACCTATCTTAAGAAGCGAGGGCTCACTCTGATACCTATAAATTTGATCCAACATAACAGCATTTATTCTAGCCTTGTTCCTTTCTACATTTGTAAGTTCCTTCTCTGAAAGTGAGAAACCTGGCAACTCCGGATCCCATTATTATCAATATGTTTATACTTATTTGGCTTAACACTACTGTACATATTTAAACTATTAACTGGGCTTGCCCAAAGTTCAGGCTGGACTCATTGCCCCCCATTGATCTCCACCTGTGGGCCCCAAACCTGTCACTGTCTATCTCCTCGCTCGGCATGCTGGAGTAAACTGGGATCCTGGCACCCTGATGCTCTTATACCAGGCATGTTGAGCTGCCTGTAAGCGCAGCTCTGATAAGTGAGAAGTGAAAGGTTAAATTTTTATGTAAGGAATTTAAAGTTTTCAAAGGCTAACTTGCCAGTGTTTACTTTTGCCAATTATTATAGTCTTTAAGACTATATTTCCTATAATTTTTGACAATACGTAAAACAGCTGCTTTAAAATATTTATTATATCAATATCTGGGTCATTTGGGGGTTGGATTCTTTTGACATTTTTTCCTTGACTTAGGCCATTTTCCTGTTTCTTCTCATGTTAAATACTTCTTCTTTACTCATTGGGTGTTATAGATGATATGGCATAAAGATTGTGGATTCTATTATCTTCTTCTTCAGAAGAAGGTTGATTTCTTTTTTCATTAATCACTTCAATGATTAACTGATCTCCTAGATCTTTTGCAGGATGGTTTTATAATTTGTTATTGCAGGTCTGTGGAAAGCCCAAGGTATTCCCCAATTTCCCCAAACTTACTAGAACTCCACCTCTAACTTCTGTTTTCCCTATGGATCTTGTCAACACTTGGTTTTAGACTTTGTATGAGTCTAAGCCAGTGGTCTCAACCAGAGGAGATTTGACAATGTCTGGAGACATTTTCGGTTGTTACAACTGGAAAAAGTTCTATTGGCACCTAGTGGGTAAGGCCTACCCACAACAAAGAATTACCTGGGCCAAAATATCAACGGTAACAAGATTGAGAATCTTGCCCTATGGTATTCCCACTATTTCTAAATTAAGGTGTTTGTGGTGTTGGAGGTATGTTCTCAGGATATTAACAAATGCCACCATCTCTCTACCCCCTTACTAGTATGGACGGTCACTCAACACTGCTTCACCTCTAGTATTTCTGCTTTGCTCTCAACCTTGTAGCATCCATTCCCTGGAAAGCCTTGGGTGTTACTATTGTGCAATGTTGAGTCCAGAACTCAGTCAAGGACCTATGGAGAGGCCCTATATAAACTTAAAGTGATCTTGCATGCTCAGTTCTTCCAGTCTCTTATCTTATTCTGGAGATTCCAGCCACTTCAGCTGTACCAAACTCTGATCTCTTCCTCAAAACCTCAGCAAATTGCCAATCTGCTTGAATTCCAGTTTGTGGCACATAATCCAGATGTAACCAGTGCTCAAAACAAAAGATGACATAAAAAATCAGTTAGCATTTTTCATTTTCTTACAAAAATGCTATTTATCTTCCTTTTTACTACTAAGTTTCTAACTCATTTGGTGTTTCTGGATGCTTTATATTTCATATTACTCAGAAGATACTGAGTGGGTAATTTTTTCAGTTAACTCTTTGATCTTACAGTTTTCGAATCTAAGTTGAAAAAGAATCTGTGACTTATTCAAGGACCTGTTGTCCAATATTCCCAAACTATGACCCAGAATTTAGACTTGATTCTTAAGAAGGTCAGATGCACGGTAAAGATAAATTCTATTAAACTTGAAATTAAAAAATTGATTTTTCAGGTGAGGAAGGCCCACCTGAGTCCTGCCTGGAGATCTTTCGGGTTCTTTGGGGCGGGCGGCGTCCTTCCACGCTTCTCTGGGTGAATGCAGAAACCATGGATCACCCATAAATGCATTGAGACATGTTGTAGATGTTTTTTCCTAGAAGCCCTGCAACTACCCTAAAAATTGAACGTATTGTAGAACAGACCCATGATTGCTGAGTGCTTACCCTCTCAGTTCACCTTTCATCTGTCTTGACAGTATCTTCTTGGCCCTGGTGGCAGAGTCTACAAAGGACTATTCTCCCTGGTGTTCTGGGAAAGACCTTTCGCTTTGTTGGCTATACTATTCAGTATGGCTGTAGGGCTCATTGTGCTTTTGAATATGTTGGTGATGTTGTCACATGTCCTGGACCATCAATGGAGCCTACAATTCAAAATTCAGATATCGTCTTTGCAGAAAATCTTAGTCGATATTTTTATGGTATCTGAAGAGGTGACACAGCGATTACAAAAAGCCTGAGTGATCTAAAATAAAATATTTGTAGAAGAGTAACTGGTTTGGAAGGAGACAAAATCCTCACCAGTAGACCATCAGATTTCTGTAAACGTCATAATTATGTGTCAACAGGTCACATTTGGTTAGAAGGTGACAATCTACAAATTCAGGTACCATGGGCCTATTCCATATGGACTAATATAAGGACATATCTTCTTTAAGATTTGGCCTCTGAGTGATTTTGGATTTCTACTTGACAGCCCTAATGGCCACAGATTTTCTGATGATTAGCAAGCATTTAGTCTTTTGATTTGATGATTATCTCCTGCTCAAGTGAATTTATTATTGCCACTGAAACCATGTATTTACTAAGAAACTATTTGCTATTCAAAAAAACTTGATTTTTCATACATAAATGAGTTGAGAAACAGCTGAGGAAAATTGTCAGGGAGGAGATAAGGGTTTATTTTATTTACAAAGGCAACTACTTAAAAAAGTAGAACAAAAAAAGTAAAAAGACATTTGTTCAACAATTGTGACAAATAGAAAATAGTTACAAACATGGTAGACCTTAATCCACCTCTGATGGCCCGTTTTATGTGTGAACTTGACTAGGCTATAGTCACCAGTTATTCAAACATTAATCTAGGTGTTACTCTAAATGTATGAAGGCATTTTGTAGATATAATTAAAGTTTATAATAAGTTTACTTTAAGTAATAAAAATCATCCTAGATAACCCTGGGTGGGCCTGACTCAATCAGTTGAAAGGGTTTTAAGAGAATAAGTGAGGCTTCCTGGAGGAGGAAGAAGCCAAGTTTCTTAATGTTGAAGTGAGAGTTTACAGATCAGCAATGGGGAAATGCTAGAACAATCTATGTAATGGATTAGAGTTGGAGACATACTAAAACTATTCTGAAAAATAAAGTCTATTTTTTTTTTAAAAAAAGTACATTTATTGGGGCTGGCCCTGTGGCTGAGTGGTTGAGTTCGCGCGCTCCGCTGCAGGCGGCCCAGTGTTTCGTTGGTTTGAGTGCTGGGCGCGGACATGGCACTGCTCATCGGACCACGCTGAGGCAGCGTCCCACATGCCACAACTAGAAGAACCCACAACGAAGAATACACAACTATGTACCGGAGGGCTTTGGGGAGAAAAAGGAAAAAATAAAATCTTTAAAAAAAAAAAAAGTATATTTATTGAGAAAGCTGAAACAATAACAACTTTTCTACAATTTAGATCTACCAGTTAGGCCTAATATTTTGGCCTGAATATTCTAGCTCAGTGTTTATCAAACTGTGATAAAGAACAATTTTTTTTTCCAAATCATTACAGACTAATATTTTGGGTAAATACCATAAAAATGAATCAGTAAAATCTGATCGCGCACTTGCATGTGTGGCAATGTCAAATTAGCATCAAATTTCTAAATGCTAACTCTCAATGTCTGTACTTATCTCGTTGCAGATTAGTAACACACAGCCTGCAGGCCACACTGGGAAGTGCTGTTTTAGCTAGTTCTGTGCATTGTCCCTTGGATAACCTGCTATAAATTCCCTTACTTGCTGCTTACTGAAGTGAAAATTTATGAGTATATTTTGAAAGTTGACAGAATACCCTGAATTCTTCCCTTGAATATCAATAACATATATTTTAAGAAAGCATTTATTTTTAACACCAACTTCCAGTTTGAGAAAGTCTCAGATAAATTATAATTCTTTAATTAGTTTTTTGCTAACTCAGGATTGAAAATAGTTACCGTGAGGGCATAGCTGTGCCTTCTTCACTGGTCAGTGCTGGGTAAACATCAACAGATTCTTATTCTCCGTAATTACTGGTTGAAGTATTATATAATTGAATAGCAATTTTCCTTGATGTTACTTTTGTAAGAACGTTATGAAATATAATTCATATACCATAAAATTCACCCATTTAAAGTGTACAATTTAATGTTTTTTAGTATATTCACAGATATAAGCAACCACCACCACAGTCCATTTTAAAACATATTCATGTTTCAAAAAAAAACCCAAACCCAAATTCTTTTTAGTTATTATTTCTCCTTCCTCTAACCCTCCAGGCCTAAGCCACCATTAATCTATTTTCTGTCCCTTTAGATGTGCCTATTCTGGAGAGTTAATAAAAATGGAATCATATAACAGAGGGTCGTTTGTAACTGGCTTCTTTAACTCAGGTTGTGTTTTCAAAGTTCATCCATGTTACAGCATATATCAGTACTTCATTATTTTTTATGGCTAAATAACATTCTACTGTGTGGATATAATACATTTTTTATCCACTTACCAGTTGATGGGCATTTGGTTTTTTCCTAACTTTTCATTATCATGAATAATGCTGATATAAATATTTATGTACACGTTTTTCTGTGGACACGTGTTTTTATATCTCTTGAGAATATACCTAGAAATGGAATTGCTACGTCATATGACAAGTCTAAGTTTAACCATTCACGGAGCTGTCAGACTGTTTTCCAAAGTGACTGCTACTCACATCACTTTTAAACATACCTTCATAGGATACAAAATTATTACGTTCCTCAGCCTTACATGTTTTCCATGAGCATTCCAAATTTCATGGGCTATCTGGATTACCATTTATTAAAGATATTCTCAAAAGATTAGTTACTTCTAAAGGAAGTTATCAGAGGATTATTTTTTAGAAAATGAATGTTGGATTGGGATGTACTAGGTTCTGTCAAAATCAGTCCTGTGATGTTCAGTAAGCAACTTGATCTTTCTGAATCTTAATAATAGTTTTGTCTGTCTGAGAATGTGGAACTGATGATTGAGTGCTCAGCTTTTTTCATCTTTTTTTTTTAAAGATTTTACTTTTTTTCCTTTTTCTCCCCAAAGCCCCCCGGTGCCTTGTCCGTGACCAGGATTCAAACCAACGAAACACTGGGCTGCCTGCAGCAGAGCCCGCGAACTTAACCACTCGGCCACAGGGCCAGCCCCTGAGTGCTCAGCTTTGTGCTCAACATGAAGGAAACACCCAGATGAGGGGCATTTATCAATACTGACATCACATCAATTCAGAGCCAGAGGACACCTGCCCCGCATGTGATTGACTAAAAAAGCTGTAAATCTAGCTGGCATGTTGACAGAGCAATGTTTAGAATGTTTTAAGCGATAGCCTTTCATTATGATTTGCTTTGCATAGGCATTGTGAACAGACCGGAACAATAAAGGTAGGGCATCAGGTTGGAATACAATAGGAAGGTGGGATGAGAAACAGATGAAGAAGACACAGCTCAGAGCAGAGCTCGCCCCTTTGGCACGAGCTAGCCCTATACTGAGTTGGACAGCAAACATGGAAACTTCAGTTTTCCTTGAACACCCAAGATCCCAGCAAAGCTACATATTTCAGCACTTTCATTAGCATTATTTTCTTTGTAATCAATATGATTTCTTTCTCAGGTTTTCTAACAACCCTTTTTACCCTTCAGGGTGGAGAAATTAATTGGATGAGTGAATCATGGGAAATGTTATTTGGTAATAAAATTATTTCAGCTCCTTTTATTTACTTTTGTTCTTAAGATAAAGTTTTGAAACTATTATTTTATAAAATTTGGGCTGTTTGATATGTTGTGGGCTCTGCAGCTACTTCTTTCAAGAAGAAAGTCACTTTCCAAGTTCAGATAATAAGAATCGCTTTCATAGTGATTTTGTTTTTTTATTGCATAACATTGCCTTTGATAAGATAGCTCAATGCTAAATTCTAGAACTTGTATATTTTTAAATGATTTGTGATATCTACCTTTGACTGGCTGATGCTTCTGGTTCCTATAATCCTGTTCCTCTTGGGATTACTTGCAATATGAAAGTGCTGTTGAGACTGTCCTGGGACAGACTAACAATCAAATTTGAAGAAGATGGTGGTGAGGTTAGAAAAACACAAAAATATTGCCAGTGATAGGCACAATTTTTTTTTTCCCTTGAGAAAAATTGGCCCTGAGCTAACATCTGTTGCCGATCTTTCTCTATTTTGTGTGTGGGATGCTGCCACAGCATGGTTTGACATCCAGTGTGTAGGCCTATGTCGAGGATCCAAACCCATGAACACTGGGCCGCAGAAGCGATCGGGAGAACTTAACCACTATGCCACCGGGCCAGCCCCAAGGCAGAAATATTTTTAATGCCAAAATTAAGCTTGTATTTGAAGTATAAATATTGTCAGATTCCTACTGGCCGGAACCTTGGCCCCAGCAGAAATGCAAAGGAGACTGGGAAATGTTTTCCTGTGCTCAAATAAAAGCACTCAAAGGAAAGAAAAGAAGAATTTATTGTTTGAGGAAAAGAGGCTTTGGCACAGATAAGTGAGGAAATCAGCACAAAAGCAGGTTATCGTCACTAATGATCTACAAATGTCCTGTTCCAGAACAGTATAATTCATAATGTTTTAAAGCCCTCTTAATTTGGGTAACAGAGGTGATATACAAACTCTGCTTCTGTTGGAACATGACTCTAATTATTTCTTGTAGCATCCAGTAGCAGAGTAGTCATTGATGGGTCCAGTGGAACTTTTGGAGGAAGTGAAGCCTTAGGAAGAATTGAAAGTTGTGTATCACTGCCCTTTCTCAAACAGATTAACACCATCTTTTCCTACAGAATAATCTGGGCAAAGACTGAAAAATGTTCACTTTCTAAAATGATTTTTTTCTAAAAATATTCTCTTATCAAATCTGAAATAAATCTAGCTTTTAATTGACACCAAAACACATGGATAAAACGTAAAAAATAAGCCACAGCAAACTTGAAAATAAAAGGATGCAGAATATGGTATTGTATAGTTTAAAATTTAAGTTCTTTATATAAAAACCACTTATAATACCTGTTATCTGATCTCTTCATATTTTACATTCCCCTCACCCATGCTATTTGACCTTATGTCTCAGTCTTCAATTAAACTTAAGTTGTATATAGATATAAAACACATAGCTTAAAATGTCTACGGGATGCCATGCTTACGGCATAAAGTCCAATAGTCTATGTAATTTACACCTTTATCTGATCCAAACATATCTTTCCACTTTCATTTTCCATGATTGTTTTTATTACCTCCAACCTTTGCTTTGCTGTGTTTCCCTGGAAATTCTCACCCATCTTTTTAAAAGCCTGATAAAATGTTTTCTGAAATCTTCTCTGATAACCTAAGCTTAAGTAATCTTAAGCTTTTCTTTCCAAAGCACTCCATCATATTTATTTCAGCAAATATATATTGAGGCAATATAGCATAGTGGGCAAGGCATTTTCCACACATAAGATTAAAATTCTGATGCTGCACGTCCACACTGTGCAAGCTCAGGCTGGTTACTCACTTTCTGAACCTCAGTTTACCCATAAATAAATTTAGTTATTAGGTTTTATTTAATAATATCCATGTGTGTGATAGTAAATTTTATTTGTCAATTTGATTGGATCACAAGGTGTCCAGAGTTTAGCTAAACGTTATTTCTGGGTGTGTCTGTGATGATGTTTCTGGATCAGATTAGCATTTGAATCATTAGACTGAGTAAAGCAGATCACCCTTCCCAGTGTGCCTGGGCATCATCCAACCCGCTAAGGGCCTGAATAAGACAAAAGACAGAGGAAGGGAGAATTCATCCCCTCTCTGCCTGACTGTTTAGGCTGAGGCATCTGTCGTCTCCTGCCTTTGCCTAGAGAATTACACCATCAGCTCCCCTGGTTCTCACGCTGCACTCAGATTGAACTACACCGCTGGTTCTCTCGTGTCTCCAGTTTGCAGATGGCGGATCATGGGACTTCTCAGACTCCATAATCACGTAAAGCAATTAATCATAACAAACGTCTTTTCATATATATGAAATATATATTCTTCTATTGGTTCTTTTTATCTGGAGAACCCTGACTAATACAGATTTTGGTACCAAGAGTGGTTCTTGAGGAATAGAATGTTAAGGACGAGTTTTCTGAATTAGTTCCAGATTTCTGGAATTGTCTCAATAACCTGATTAGGTTTAAAGACACTAGTGACTCTATTTCCACTGGTAAAGAGAGCACTGATAGTCCATGCTGTGAACTGTTTATAGAGCTAAAAAAAAATATATCTACATTGGATATTCCTAATGAAGCACTTATAAGAAGCAAGGAGCCAGATTACTGTGTATAATGGTATTTTCTAACACTTTTGGAAAATTAATGAGTATAATAAGTTTGGATGGTTGCTCCTAATATCACTAGACAAAATGGTGAATAAAAAGGATGAGTTCAGGAATTCAAATTCCCAGCTCAAGAGCCACATAAATGATCTCAAAGCGTCTATATGTGCCGTGAAGGAGACCTTTATCTCCAGGAGCCACAGGGCTGAGATTGATGAAAATCAAATGCAGACTCTCATCCTGCAAGTGGCCGAGTTACAATGCAAGTTGAACTCCCAGCCTGGTGGGGTATTTATTGTTAAAGTGAGGACATTGATTGTGAAAGAATAAAATCCTGTAAACTGGGATAGGAACACGTGGGAAGAACTTGATGAAACTGTGGACATGGAACCTCTAAATCCTGAGAAGTCTTCTCTGCCGGTATAAGAGGCCTCCCCACCCACAGCAGAAGTGGGCTCCCCACCAAGAGTATAAGTAGCCTCCTATCCCAGTGGTAGCTGCTTCCCTACTATTAGAAGTAGCAGTCTCTGTACCTCATCTGAACAGATCAACCTTGCATTGCCTGAAGAAAAAGTATTGGCCTCTCGTGAGGTAGTTCTCATGCAGGACAATGCTGATTTTCCTCAGGACACACCCCTACCACCTCATTTTGATTCTAGATCTGTAACTAGACTCAAATTCCAGCAGGCCTCCAAAGACGAGGTATGAAGTGTGACCCATGAAGAGATACACTACACTCCAAAACAACTACTTGAGTTTCCTAATTTATACACACAGAAAAATCTGGGGAATACTAACAGTGGATACTAACAGTGCAGGATGAGGGTGGAAGGAGCATAGAGCTGGATCAGGCTGTATTTATTGATATAGGCTCTCTAAGCAGAGATTCTGCATTTAATTTTTCAGCTTGAGGAGTTAGACAGGGCTCTAATGGTTTGTTTCTTTGGTTGAAACATGGACAAAAACATGGCCCCACCATGAGTGAATTGGAAATGCTCAACCTGTCTTGGTTTAACATAGATAAATGGATTCAAAGATGGGGAGATTGGAATGTTAGAGTGGGTTTGTCATTTAAGACATACTCATCCAACCTTGGAGGGTCCAGAAGACATACCTTTCATCAATACTGAGAAGTAAATTTGTGAGGGGAGCCCCAGTATCTTCAAGGACTCTGTTATCTCTCTTCCCTGTAGGCTAGACCTCACAGTGGGAACTGACTCACTGACTTGAGAGACCGAAATGGAATGAGAGTAATTGGATCCTGGGATGGCAGGGGCCATGTGGCAGCACTTGACAGCCAAAGACAAGGTAGGTGGGATGTGGTTATTTTAATGGACAGCAGAGGCAAAGCAGCAATACAGTCTGAATTTTGCAGACATATGGCATTGGCTAATTGATCATTGTATTCTTGGAAGTGAAATAGAAAGGAACCCCACTAAATTCTTACTTGATTTGTATGAACAAAAGAGTTCTAGATCAAGTGAGAAGAAATAGAACTGGAATCATAAAAACAGAGAGTCACAGCCCCTCAGTCATTTCCCAGATGTGATCCACTTTATAGGTTCAAAATCCCTTGAATGAAGGGGAGGCCAGGTTCCCTTGAGGAAGGACCTCAGTACAAACAACAAAAACTTATGTTGTTAATCTTTCTCTCAGCCTTCCCTAAAGGGACCTGGGATCTTTTGCCAGGGTAACTGTACGTTGGGGAAAATAACATAATCAGATATTTCAGGGACTATTGGACATTGGCTGTGAATTGACATTAGTCCCAGGAGACCCAAAATGTCACTATGGCCTGCCAGTCAGAGTAGAGACTTTTGGAAGTCAGGTGATCAATGGAGTTTTAGCTCAGTTCTGTCTCATAATGGACCCAGTGGTTTCCAAACTTATCCCCTGTTTATTTCCACAGTTCTAGAATGCATAATTGGAATAGATTTACTCACCAGCTGGCAGAATACCCACAGTGGTTCCCTAACTCTGGAGTAAGAGCTACTATGGTGGGAAAAGTCAAATGGAAGACCCTAGAACTGCCTCTACTTAGGAAAATAGTAAAAAAGGAAGAAAGAAAAAAAGCAATACCACATTCCTAGAGGGATTGCAGAGAATAGTGGCACCATCAGGACTTGAAGGACACAGGGGTGGTGATTCTCATCACAGCCCCATTCAACTCATTTGTTTGGGCTGTGAGGAAGACAGATGGATCTTGGAGAATGACGCTGGACTACCACAAGCTTAACCAGGTGTTGACTCCATTTGAAGTTGTTGTACCAGATGTAGTTTCATTGCTTGAGCAAATTAACACATCACCTGGTACCTGGTATGCAGCTAGTGATCTGGCAAATACCTTTTTCCCCTTCTCTGTTAATAAGACCCACTAGAAGTAGTTAGCTTTTGTCTGGCAAGGCCAGCAATATACTCACTATTCTACCTCAGGGGTATATCAACTCTCAACTCTCCAGTCTTGAGTTATAATTTAGTTTGCAGGGATCTTGATCACCTTTCTCTTCCATAAGATATCACATTGGTCCATTACATTGATGACATTATGCTGATTGAACCTAGTGAGAAAGAAGTAGCGACTACTCTAGACTTATTGGTAGGACATTTGCATGACAGAGGGTAGAAGGAAAATCCAACAAAAATTCAGAGTCACATCTAGACAATGAACTATTATTCAGTGCTAAAAAGAAATGAGCTATCAAGCCATGAAGAGACAGAGAGAAAACTGAAATGAGATTACTAAGTGAAATAAGCCAATCTGAAAAAATGATATACTCTGATTCCAACTATAAGACATTCTGTAAAAGGCAAAACTATGCAGACAATAAAAGATCAGTGTTGCCAGGGGTTGGGGGTAGGGAGAGGGATGAATAGGAAGAATAAAGAGGATTTTTAGGGCAGTGAAAGTATTCTATATGATATTCTAATGATGGATGCATGTCACTATAAATTTGTCCAAACCCATAGAACCTACAATACCAAGAGTGAGCCCTAAGGTAAACTACGGACTTGGGGTGATTAAGACGTGTCAATGTAGATTCACCAATTATAACAAATGTACCATGCTGGTGGGGGAAGTTAATAATGGGGGAGACTATGCATGTTTGGGGGCAAGTATATATGGGAAATTTCTGTACCTTCTCAATTTTGCTGTGAACCTAAAGCTGCTCTAAAAACTAAAGTATTTTTTTAAAAAGTTCAGGAGCCTTCTACATCAGTGAATTTCCAGGCATCCAATGGTGTGAGGATTGTTGTTGTAGCCCTTCCAAGGTAAAGGATAAGTTGTTGCATCTGGTCCCTCCTACAACCAAAAAAGAGGCACAATGCCGAGTTAGCCTCTTTGGATTTTAGAGGCAATGTATCCTCACTTGGGTGTAATACTCTGGCCCCTTACCCAGTGGCCCAAAAAGCTGCTAGGTTTGACTGGAGACCAGAACAGGAGAATGTTCTGCAGCAAGTCGAAGCTGCTCTGCCACTGTGGCATAAGATCCAGCAAATCCAATGATGCTTGAAATGTCCGTGGCAGATAGAGATGCTGTCTGAAGCCTTTGGCAGACACTTACAGGTGAATCCCAGCGCAGGCCATTTTGGAGCAAAGACCTCCCATCCTCCAATGATAACTATTCTCCTTTTGAGAAACAGCTCTTGGCCTGCTACTAGGCCTTAGAAGAGACTGTACACTTAACCATGAGCCACCAAGTTACAATGTGATCTAAGCAGGCCATCATCAAGCCATAAAGTTAAGCATGCACAGCAGCACTCCATCATCAAATGGCAGTGATACATGCTTAATAAGGCCTGAAGTCACAAGAAAGTTCATGAAGAAGTGGCCCAAATGTCCATGGCCTCCACTGCTGCTACACTGCCTTCTCTCTCTCAGCCTGCATCTATGGCCTCACGGGCGGATCCCTATGATCAGTTGACGAGGAAGAGAAGACTTGGGCCTGGTTTACAGATGGTTCTGCATGATACACAGACACCACCTCAGAGTGGACAGATGCAGCCCTAACCCCTCTCTGGTACAACCTGGAAGGTCAGTGATGTAGGGAAATCCTTCCAGTGGGCAGAACTTCAAGCAGTGAACCTAGTTGATTACCTTGCCTGGAATAAGAAATGGCCAGATGAGCAATCATATACCAATTCATAGGCTCTGGTCAATGGTTTGCCTGGATGGTCAGGGACTTGGAAGAAACATGATTGGAAAATAGATGACAAGGAAATTTGGGGAGGAGGTATGTGTATAGAGCTCTCTGAGAGGGAAAAAATGTGAGAATATTTGTGTCTCACATAAATTTTCACAAAACAGGGACTTCAGCAGAGGAAGATTTTATTAGTCACATGGATAGGATGACCTGTTTTGTGGATATCAGTCAGCCTCTTTCCCCAGCAATCCCTCTTATTGCCCAATAAGCTCAGCAACAAAGCGATCATGGTGTCAGGAATGGAGGTTATGCATGGGATCAGCAACATGGACTTCCACTCATCATGGTCAATCTGGCTATGGCCACTGCTGAGTGCCCAATTAACTAGCAACAGAGATGGACCCTGAGCCTCTGCTATAGCACCATTCCCCTGAGTGATCAGCCCTTCCTTGGAGTGATCAGCCAGCTAACTGGTGGCAGATGGTTATGCCCCATCATGGAAGGGGCAGTGTTTCGTTCTTACTGGAATAAACACTTACTCTGTATATGGAATTTCCTTCCGTGCATGCATTTTCTGCCAAAACTACTATCCATGGACTTACAGAATGCCTTATCAACCATCACGGTATTCCACATAGCATTGCTTCTTATAAGGGAACTCACTCCACAGCAGAAGAAGTGAAGCAATGGATTCATGCTCATGAAATTCACTGGTCTTACTGACTCCCACCATCCTGAAATAGCTGGCTAGATAGAATGAAGGCATGGCCTTTGAAGACTCAGTTACAGTTCAGCTAGATGCAATACCTTGTAGTGCAGTGACAAGGTTCTCCAGAAGACTGTATATGCTCTGAATAAGCAGCCAATATATGGTGCTGCTTCTTCCATAGCCAGGATTCAGGGGCCCAGGAATTGAGGGGTAGAAATGGGAGACTCACCACTTGCTATTACTCTTAGTGACTAACTAGCAAAATTTTTTGCTTTCTGGTCCTAAGACCTTCTGTTTTGTTGGCCTAGAGGTCTTAGTTCCAGAGGGAGGAATATTTCCACCAGGACACACGACAGGTATCCCACTGAACTGAAAGTTAAGACTGCCACCTGGTCACTTTGGGTTCCTCATGCCTCTGAATCAATAGGCAAAGACTGCTGGCTGGGATGATCGATCTTGACTACCAAAGAGACATTGGACTACTACTCTATAATGGAGGTAAGGAAGTGTATGTCTGGAATGCAGAAGATCCCTTAGAGCGTATCTTAGTATCACCATGACTTGTGATTAAGACCAATGGAAAACTAAAGCAACCCAATCCAGGAAGGACTAATAGTGGTCCAGACCTTTCAGAATAAAGATCTGAGTCACCCCAGCTGGAAAGAACTAGACCAGCTGAGGTGTTTCCTACAGGAAAAGGAAATACGGAGTGGGTAGTGAATGAAGGGAGTTGCAAATATCAGCTATGACTACGTGACCAGTTACAGAAATGAAGACTGTAATTGCCATGAGTATATCCTCCTTATTTTGTTAGGAATACATTTGTCTGTTGCTATAGACTGAAGGTTTGTGCCCCCCCAAAATTGATATGACAAAATCTAATCCCTAATATGATAGTTTTTGGAAATGAGGCCTTTGGGAAGTGATTCGGTTATAATAGAAGAGCCCTCATGAATGTCATTAGTGCCCTTACAAAAGAGACCCCAGAGAACTCCATTTCCCCTCTAGCCACATGAGAACAGAGCAAAGAGATGGCCCTCTATGAACCGGAAAGCAGGGTCTCACCAGACACTGACTCTGCCAGTGCCTTGATCTTGGACTTTCTGACCTCCAAAACTGAGAAATAAATTTCTGTTGTTTATAAGCCACTCAGTCTCCTGTATTCTGTTACAACAGTCCAAATGGACTAAGACGTGTTTATATCTATCTATCTATCTATCTATCTATCTATCTTTTGTTTCTTTTCTCTCTTTTTGCCTTATAATGTAACATAAGATGTATTGACTTTATATCATAGTGTTTAAATATTTTTAATTTTGCATAATAGTATTTAAGCAATGGGATATCAAAGAGAAGAGTAAACATCATTCAAGGGCTTTACCTCCTCCACTGGTGAAGGGTTCAATATATTTTTGGTTGTCTGCAGAATAATTATATCACATTAGGTGGAATTATGATCTTGTTATTGTCTTTATTTGGAGATTAAATGTGGTATCGGGAGATGTGTATGGGTACCGATTTGACAATGGGTGGACTTTTGATGGTTAATTTTATCTGTCAATGTGACTGCATCACAAGGTGCCCAGATATTTAGCCAAACATTATTTCTGAGTGTGTCTGACCACAGTTCACCAGGAATTTACAGACTTATAAAAGAGGAAAATATAAGTAAAGTTTGATAAATATATTAACTAGCAAACTGTTGACCGAAAGCCTGAATTATTATGACAATAAAATATTTGTTAAATAAAATTGATGAATGAAAAGAATTTATATGCAAGAAAACGTCTAATATTAGGTTATATATAAAGAAAAGCAATATAACATAACTAACTGATTGATTTATCTTAAGGAGGGGCGCACCTGTCTCTTTTATGGCACTTGAATAAAAGTCATTGACTCTCACCTTGTACTCAGTAAGTTTATTCTACAGTGATTATTTAATTGACTGTGCAAAATAAAGCACTTCTATGTGTAAAGTAATCATTACTTTAGGACAACAATCAGAAACGAAGACTGTCTTGGATATATGGGGACATTGCCACCTTGCTTATGTCTCACCTCAGTCTTTTATGCTTCTAAATGAACTCTGCTCTAGAAGATGGTGTATCATCTTCAAACAGAATCACCTCTACTTCCCCAAATCTGCCACTTCAGTGTTTTCAGCTCATAACCGGAATGTGAAGAGTCAAACTGTACAAATTAAGGTCAAAACCAAAGGAAACAGAGAATTCTCAAATCTGATCACCAGCTAAACAAAATATTAGGAATATATTACAGTAAATGTCTAGACTCATGTTTAATTTCAAGCCGTCTAAATTTGTAGGGAATTTATAGACGCACCATGAAAGAGGGCATCAACCTGTCAGAAAAAAATAAGAACTAGATCCTATAAATGGTTTTCGATTGAGCTGCTGCCATTAAGCACTTGGGCAAGGTGGAAGTAAGACACAAGACGAAAGGCCTGACTATATTTACAGTTCTGCCCAAGAACTAATTGTGCTCAACCATCTGTTTTATTGACACGGAAATGCCTAGTGGAGGTGGAACAAATAATGTCTGTATACAATTCTTTCATATAAATGTTCTAGAAATCACTGATTTGTACAAAAATGGAGCCTCCCAGCAGGGATAAGAGCATGGATAACTCTGTTTCTATCACCCTCAAGCTTCTAGAAACATTTTACTTGTCTGCTTTAGAAATATAACTGCTTGATGACTCTGCATTTTTGTTAGTCTGTCTTTTCCCCTGGGAATCAAATGGAAATATTTCGCCAATTTATATAATGAAACACCCCCATACTCTCAATTTTTTTCTTAACTGAATAAAGACACTTGTTCTCTTGGAGCGTATGAATTAAAAAAAGAAAGCCTTCAGATGTAAATTGCATAAAAAGAATGCAGCCTAAATTTTCCATCTCTGTTAAGAACTAGGACCCTAGAAGGGGAACTTGGTGTGGAAATGGACAGTACCTTCTGAAACTTTAGCTGGAGTCCATCCATTATGAGTGGACACATAAATCCATTATAAAAAACCTAGAAGAATATGTTACATTTTTCCTTTATATTTACACTTTCTTAAAGGTACAAACTAGAATTTTAAAACAGCAGGGATTACTTCCTTTTTAAAATTCTTATCCTATGCTACTTTTTTTCCAGGATAATATCTAGGGAAAGTAAAAGAAGCTTATTATTCTAACAGTACAAGGAAAATAGCTAGTCCTACAAAGAGCCTAGTAGAATTACCTTGATAAAAATGAAACTTTTCCTCTATGTTTTTCCCTTTGATAAATTGCAACCACATTAGCCCTGAACCCCTTCCTCAGGTGCTGGTGAAATATGGTATTCTGCTTTGACTGAGACAAGCTATTTGAAGAATCTTTCCAATTATGAGGCCACAAGTTTGTGTCCATCCATAAAGGCATGTCAACTGTTGGCCAAATTGACATCTCAGGCTAAAGCTGGAAGATTGAAGCTCTGTACCAACATCATCATCACAATCACCTCTTGTCCTGGAAGATTCCAGTGACCAGCCACCTTTCTTTCCCTTCAGGGCTATGGCATAGCCAGACACCCAGTGACAGGATTTAGCCTCATATGTGCCTCAGGGAAGAATATATGTCTCCTGCTGTAGCCAGGGGTGTGTGCGGTTCTCCTACTCACCATGTATTTTCTTAATTATCTTGGGAAAATACTTGACCAACACAAGTGTTGGTCAGGTGATTCAAATATGCTAAATATCCTTTTGTCTGAGAGCTTATTTTCATTACATTCTATGCAATTTACAGCGGCAGAATTCTGTGACAGATCAAATGGCTATATGTTTCAATCTTACAAAACCCACAAGGAACAGAGAAAACGTAATTCTACTTATACAGTGAAGCAGTTCACATTCCACAATGTTAAAGTTAGTGTATCCATATACCCTGAGATTCCTGATAAAAATGAAACTTCTCCTGTTGTCTATGCATATTTGCTGGAATACAAATCCAAGAGCAAGGGGGGACAAGTCACTCTTCCCCACATTCACCTAAAACACAAATTCCAAAGAAAGGACTTGCAAGGAGGCAGCCAAAAAGACTCCTGCAATCTTTACCCTACTTCAGGCTTGATATGGAAAGAATAAAGATTTTTTGGAAGAAAAAATTTTAGCAGGAGCACTGCCTGGTTCATAGTGAGTCTGTGCTTTTCCATACCCTCCCGGTGAATGTGGGAGTATGTGTATTCGTGTGTCTGTGTGTGTGGCAGGGGCGGGGGTTGTCTTCCTCTCACAACTAGCTTGAAACTAGCTTGAATAATAGACCTTCTTTTAAGAGGGGATACTGGCATCTCAACACCTGGATGGATAATTATTGAGACACAAAACTCGTTGGCTAGGCCAACTCATGCACTAGAAATGGCAAGCAAAAAAAATTCTATGGAGTGCCCAGCACTTGGAGAGTTGGGTGCAAATAAGGATGCATACAATTTCACATGGGCATAGTGAACACCACAGATGGCAGCCAGGCTTCGGGTGGCTGAAGAAGAAGATTATGTGGTGGATTAAGGTGCCTTCAGCATAAAGAAGCTAAGAAGCTCTGGGATTTTACTGTGAAGTTGTAGTGATCAGCCTGCATTACAAAATTACATAATTTAAAATTATCTAGAGCTAAATTAAATTAAGTTAATTTAAATCATGGGAATGAATAAGGAAAAATCCAGTAATCTACCTCACTATTTCCAATTGACCAAACACATGGAAATATTGACCAAATCACCCCATTTGCTTTAGCTATTTTCATTGTGTGTATGCCACAAGAATATAAAATGCTTTAGGACAAAGTATATCTCCAAATGTATTTATACCTCACAATGTTGAACACAATATTACTAATTCTATAGATTTTCAGTTAATTCTTATTGACTTGGCATAACAGAAGGATCCATTATCATTGCAGGAAGCTTTTGCTGTATCTTCAGACATTTTCGTATTTGTTATAAAATACACTTTGATAATCAGATATAGGTCTCAATATTTATTTTATTATTATTTTTTAATTAATTAATTTATATTTTGAGGACAATAACTCCTGAGCTAACCTCTGCTACCAATCCTCCTCTTTTTTTTGCTGAGGAAGACTGACCTTGAGCTAACATCTGTGCCCATCTTCTTCTACTTTATATGTGGGACGCCTGCCACAGCATGGCTTGCCAAGTGATGTGTAGGTCTGTACTCAGGATCCAAACTGGTGAAATCCGGGTTGCTAAAGTGCAATGTGTAAACTTAACGTGCTGCGCCACTGGGCTGGCCCCTCAATATTTTTAATATATAAAAAGAGCACAATGATTTTCATCCGTGAGATTATTGAGTCGATGACATAAAATGAGCTACCATATGCAAAGTGTCTGGGACAGAATACGTCTTTTATTATTAGGAGGAGGAGAAAGAAGGACCACGGCAATGCACTATATATAAAGATCAGAGATAAGATAAGTAGAGCATCAGTTGGATTCTGACCCAGTAATCAGAGAAGAGAGACACATCGATAAAATAGAGGCTATTCTCATTATTCATGGTGGTTATGTTCTATATACTCACTGCAAACACTGAATTAGTGGATATTGAACCACTACTCTTAGGGGAAACACAGTTAGTTTCCTGCAACACTTTGGTCAATTTTCATCACTCTATCAATACATAATCTTATTTTATATATATTTTTTCTGTTTAAAGACACTTTATCTAATATATATTGTTGATTCATTAACAGCAAACTCACGGCTAACAGCTCTACAAACTGTACCTGAACGAACCTTATCTAACACATGTATTTTCTCCATCAGGCCCTTCACAGCCTTGTATGTAGAAACACTAGACAGCACTTCAGCACTCTCCTTGGGGGACATTTTAAATAGCAAAATCTCCAACAAAATTGTGAAAAATGTAGCACTTAAAGAAACAGTGAAACAACACTTGTTTATAATAGGAGAGCTGAAGCCAGAAGGCAGAGCACTGCCCTGTCCACCCTCAGTTGGGAACATGCGTATTAGGCCATTCAAAATTTTTGCCATTCTGTACATGTGTGCAAATGACTGCAAAAGTGCCATGAGAACTGATTTGGGGGTTACACATAAATTTAGCAAGTAGACAAATTTTCACATCTAAAATTGGCAAATATTAAGGGTCAGCCATAGTTTCAAAAAGTGCAAATTCTTTGGTTGGTAGAAAAATCTAGAGTAGATGCCTCCCTACATTTCGTTCAATGCTAGAATGTGCAGGGTTACATTAATAGGCTTACATTAATATCTTATGAAAAGACACATCTTTATTGGATATGAAAACAGTTCATTTGATTTTAAGATGCAGTAATGTCATAGATTTCAGAAATTTAGACTTAAATTACATTTTGATATAACCAACCTACGGCTTTTAAATAACAATGTGTCAATAAAAAAAAAGGCAGAAAAAAGTTTATCTGAAACTGGGCTTAACTCTATAAATGTACAAGAAGATATGGAATAAGATATTTAGCTCGTGCTATCCATGCCTGTTGTTTTTCCTTCAGAAATAAGTATAAAATAATTTTTGATGTCTATGATTTACTCATTCAATTATAAATACATTACATCAGAAAGTGGAAATTAAAAAAATACAATTTGACCGTCTTGCCTGTATGTGTGTTTCCCATACGAAGGGCTCATTAAAACTGCAAAGGCCCCAAAGCGTTGTTTGTGGTTTTGTTTGTTGCTTATTTGTTCTTCAATAAAACATGACAGTTGAATCTATCTTACATGTTATTGGAATTTGACTTTTCTCCTAATACAATAGTCGAAAATATGGAAATGATGTTTCTAAGTACCAGATTGGGCTACCAAGAGCTGTACTTAAAATATTTTCTATGGAGAGTGAAAAGAAGAAAATTAAAATCATTGTCTTCTCTCCATTACTTTCAATGAACATTTCTTTGCCTGTACATACAACACCAAAAGGCATTTCAACACAATTACCCGCAATAAAGTGCATTGATGACCACTCATAAGTACAGCTGGATCCACAACTTGAATATTAGCCTAATGATCCCACCACCTGTCCGACTGTTAGTGAAAGTAAATGGGCCTTAATAAGCAGCTGGAAAAATTCAATCACAGGAATTTCATGCTGCTGTGTGACCTGTATTACGGCCCCCATGAGAACGAACCAACTAAGCCGTACGATTCAATTTGGCAAATATTTATTACATGTCTACTGTTTGCCATAATACTGTGGTAGATACTGAAAAGGATTCAAAGCTGAATAAGCCATGTGTCCTCAGGAAACTCATCTTCGAGTTATGGAGATCAGAGACGTATATAGAACACTAGAAGGCGGGACAACCTAAGATAATTGACACAAAAAAAATGTATACAAATCGTTGTAGCAATTCAGAGAGGAAGTAAGCTGCTGTTGTAGAAATCAAGAAATGTTTATAGAGCAAAGGTATGTGCAGTGCACTTTGAGTAGTTGGAATAATCTCTTTAGTGGGAAGATGGGGCAAGGAAATTTCAGCAGAGGTAGAGGTTTAACCTTGTACATGGAAGTATGCAATGTGGGAGTGCTCAGGGAGAACAGGCAACCTACAGAAATGTTTTCTGAGAGATAAGGATGTGTGTGTGTGTGTGTGTGTGTGTGTGTATTTGGCACGTGTCAAGGCTTGTCAAACGTTTACAATGACAGAATGAAAAAAATCAAACAAGTCAGAATAATAAAGAAAGCCTTTTGAGTAGGAGAATAACCTAATGGATGGGAACTATGTCTTAAAATTATTTATTGTGGATCAGGTTACAGGCAAGTTTAGAAGATAAAGATATTAAGGAATGAATGGGCCAGTTTCAGTGCCATAGTAGATACTATGTGCTTTTCATGTAGTTTCCCACTGGATGTCCCTAACAAGCCTTCTAAAAAGTTGCAACAAATATTCCTATCTTATAAAGGATTAAAGACTTTAAGTAAATTACTCAAAGTAACAGAGCTAGTAAATGATGAGCTAAAATATAAACTATAGCCTGTTTGGCTAAAAGGCATAGAAAGCCAATGTTGCTTATATGACCAAGTAAATGAATGAATAATGGAATTTTTTTGCGAGTGACTATAATTCCTTAATAAATTAATTCCATATTCCCAAGGAAATTTTTAATGAATTCATCTTGAAAACGCTGCCTCTTCTGCTTTTCTGATACATGGAACTATAGGACAGGTTCCCAACAAAATAAGGGATTTAACAGCTTAGCATGTTTCATGGGTTTAGATAGTTAAAGATTTCATATTACCTTTTTTTTTTTGCAAAAACTTTATCTACTTTGTCTTTACCTTTTCATGTGAGTGATTTCTTAGAAGTTCTTGTATTTGACCTCCTTTGATCTTTCAGACAGTCACAGCCCTGGAGAAACACTCCAAGGGACAGTTTGGACTCCTGAATTGGGCTTAACTTCAGCACAATTCAACAAGTCTGGGACATGTGATCCAAACAAAGTTGGAATAAATACTCATGTAGAAAAGAAAAAAAAAGACGAGAACAAATTGTTTTAAAATGTCAAAAATGCAATGAACTTTCAAAGATAAAATTAACATTTGTTGAAAATCACAACATATTGCCCCAGAGTTGCACTTTAAGGCACCATGTAACCTATTAATTAAGAGCACAGATGCAGGAGCTTGACTATCTGGGTTTAAATATCTGTATGACCTTGGAAAGTCACTTACTCTGTGTGTATCATCTACAAAATGAGGATGATAACAGTATTACCCTCATACTGTCCGTGAGTATTAAATAACATAATACAGTGAGAGACACTTAGTAAGGGCTACATAAATCTTTATGATATGCCACTATCATATAAGGTTTAAGGCACCTGGATAGTCCTGGTCGTAAAACTTAAATAATAATGGTGATCACAAACGTTGACATCCCAAGTTGGAAAGGTGGGGTGTGGGCAGTGTTTGCAGAAAGCTGCTTTGGTTCCTGTTTCCAGAAGGACATGTATGAGCCAGAGCCTGAGGGAGAGACAGGTTTATCCAGAAACTAATTCCCCCTAAAGAAGCCCACATTACATATGTGAGCTATATTTTGCGGCTTTCTATAAATACTAAATCTTTTGTTCCTCATAAAAACAGGAGCTTGGCCCTGGCAATGCAGTGACTCTTTGAGAGGCTGACTACCACGGGAACAGTCCTGCTTTCTTCAAAGGAGCTGTGAAAGAAAAAATCCAGCACTGACAGTTGTAATCCCCAAGTAAAATCATTATTCCTTAGTTTAGTCTTTATTCTCAAATTATTTTTTTCATATTCAGTAGGTTAGAATTGCAATTTCCCTTAAAAAATCTGCTTTTTTTGAGAAAATTGAAAAATTACTATACAAGATATATTACCTCCAGCTCGGGCCTTCTGTGGACTTAAGGGATGCAGTTAGTGACATTTCTTTGCATTTTGTTGTAAAAAATCTTCTCTAGTCTCTCCCTAACTCATGATGCCAAATGATTTCAAATGAAACTATCTAGCAAAGGTGTCAGCGTGTGGAGGTAACATATATTGAAATAGTCCTCTTGTGGACAGAGTTCTTTCATTATCTTGTTTCTTGCTTAGTATATTTCTCCAGATTTACTAGTGAAATCTGGAGAAATAAAGAGCCATCGTATCTGTGAGATAAACATGTCTACTACCACTTTTTAAAAAAAATATTCAAGATCTTTTTGAAAAAGTCTTTAATCTTTATAATAAGGATTATTTAAAAAATCTTTTTAAAATAATATGTTGACATAGTGATGCAAAATATGTAGTAGTTCTGTGAAAATTTTAATCAGAACATACCAAAGGGGTGTCCTGTTGAAGGTGATATAAACTTGCTCAATTGTTGCCACAAAAGATGATTATATGACCAAAAATATTTTAGAATGTAGGATCTAAGAACATATAAGATCAAACTTTATAATAACTGGAGTTTTCCCACAATTAGAAAAAACCTAGCTAAATTTTACTTAACGCTTACTATATACCAGGTTTGTGTTAAATACTTTATTATTATCTTGTTTCCTGTGAACGACAACCCATAGAGAAAGGACTCTATTATCTTTCTTTTACAAAAGAAAAAACAGATATGGAAAGATTAAGACACTTGTTCAAATGTCACATGGTTTCAATAGCTAATTTGTGGTGGCACCAATATTTGAACCAGGTTGATTCCAAAGTCACAGAACAAGTATATGACTTCGTCTCTGAGAGCTTAGACTTGATGCATTAGGCAGAAAGGAGTCACTGAAAATTTCTGCAAAGACAACAAACAACAAGAAAAAGACTGCTCTGGAAGATCAGTGCACAGAAAAAAATTGAAAGAGAGAGACATCTTAAGTTCAGGCTGGGCACTATCGAGGCTGTGCAATGATGGAGGACTGAGGGGATATTGAATGATAATATTTTATATGACTATCAGATTTTGATGGCATTAGTAACCTTGTAACAACCTTGCGGGGTAGGTATATTGTTACCCTCACTTTACAGATAAACTAAAGTTTTAAAAGATTCAGTAATTGTTCAAGGCTGCACAGCAAGTAAGAGATGAAGCTGGGATTCAAAGCCAGGCCTCTCTGATTCTAGGGCCTATGTAAACTCTAAGCTATATTGATCACATTATTTTATGTATATAAAATGTTCTGAGCCTTGAGATAGCCTTATGAGACACATTGAGATTTAGAGAGAAGGGACAACTCAGTGTCATACAATCGAGATTGAAACCCAGGCTTGTTTATGGTGTTGGATAGACTTATATAAAATATGCAATTGAAGTAAACTACTTTCCCAGCAAACAATTGAGCCAAGAAATTATCTAACCCTCCTGATTCACGAAAGATTGGTCTCAGTTCTGAGCCCAAAAATTCCTTTAGGGTGGTTTCAATAATGAAAGAGTTGTTTTGTTTTGGTTTTTCTCTAAGACCGTTTTATATTTATCATCTGGAAGTTCTTAGGTACTGTTTATTGTTGAGTCCATCAAGGGTACCATTTCTAAAATGAAGAAATTAATCAACATTAGACATTTTTTGGTTTTTGTGTGTTTTTTTTTTAAACAGAAGAAAATGGCATAAAAACTACACAAGTTCTCATGCTGTTTTTCTATGAGTTACAGTAAGGATTTCTATCTGAGGAGTTGCAATGTGAATATCAACTTAGTTCAGACTGTACATGTATATGTTATCCTACAAACATTGAGCAATGGAATAACCATGTTATGTTACATAAAGACCCAGCATCAGTGTTGATGGATTTACATAAGGGATGAAGAGAGGAGGCAGTTGAGATTAGAGATTAAGGGCAAATGAACATTAACAAAAAGAAAAACGGCAACACTTTGCTTTTTGAAGGTTGGTGGAGATTTCTCTTGTGCTTGTTAACTTGGCCCTTTCTTCATGTCTTTTTCTAGATTTGGAAGCTGCAGGGCAGTCTGTTCAGGCACACCATGGTGTGGCTGCTGGATTGGCATGTCCTTCACACAGATGATAGTTGGCTTTGTCTTACTACCCACTAACAGCTGCAAGCACAATTGAGAGTCTGACCTCGACACTTGATTCCATATTTCCTTGATTTACTTTTTTCCAGAACAGTAGGATTTTTGTTGTTATTTCTAAACTCACGTTTCTAATAGTGTTTTTGCAAGGTTAACTAGTTTTAACTCATAATTTTTTTTGGTGAGGAAGATTGGCCCTGAGCTAACATCTGTGCCAGTCTTCCTCTATCTTGTATACAGGATGCTGCCACAGCATGGCTTGATGAGCCATGTGTAGGTTTGTGTCTGGGATCCGAACCTGTGAACCCTGGGCCACCAAAGTGGAACCTGTGAGCTTAACCACTATGCAACCTGGCCAGCCCCAACTCATAATTTTTAAGTTCTGCTGAACATTATAGAAAGGCTATAAAACTATCCATGTATATAACTTATTGAAATTTCTTTTTTGTAAATTAACAGTTTTTCTAAATTTCTATTGGGCACAGAAAACACTCAGAAGTTGCTCCTTGCCCATCTCAGAACTAAAGCAGATATCACAATGGATCTGACATCCTGATTTTCTTGAGCTCGAACTTGGAAGTCATGTCCAAGTGGCTAATTCTGGATCTATTTATTATTCTCAATCTAGTTCATGCTAGAATAGCCAACACATATAACAGACATGACATGGCTTACCTAAAAAATCTCAGGTTCTAAAATCCTGGAGGAAGGGTTAGCTATACACCTAGAATCACATAGAATCAGTAACTTTCACAGCAACATAGCATTTCTCTTTATCCCAAAGCCAAACAGTTCTAATGATTCCTCTTGATGCAGTTACCCGTAGATATTTGTTTATTTCTGCATTCTCAATTCTATTGCATTGATTTATACGACTATCCTTATGCAAGTACCACACTGCTTTGATTACAGTAGCTTTTGGATAAGTTTTGAAATTGGGAAGTATGAGTTCACCCCTCCAACTATGATCTTTTTTCAAGATTGTTTTGGCTATTCTGGGTCCCTTGCCTTTCTATACAAATTTTGATATCAGCTTGTTAATTTCTCCATCAAGGCTAGCTGGAATTTTATAGTGATTGCATTTTATGTTTTCCTTTTTCATAGGTTGCTGGATGTGATTTGCAATTTTTTAAAATATATTTTTGCATTCATGTTCATGAGGTATATTGGTCTGCAGCATTCTTTTCTTTAATTGATTCTGTCAGGATTTAGTATCATCCTCATAAGGGCCTCATAACACTAGTTGGAAAGCATCCTGCCTCTTCTAATTTCTGACCTTGTGTAAGGTTGGCATTGTTTCTTATTTTAAATATTTAGTGAAATTTACCAATGAAACCATCTGGCCTTGGAGCTATCTTAAATACTTTGACAACAGATCCAAAACATTAATACATATGCGTCTGTTCCAATTTTCCATTTCATCTTGGTTTTGTAAGTTATATTGTTCAAGGAATTTTTCCATTGCATTTAAGTTTGAATGAACCAGCTTAAAGGTTTTTTTCCCTCTTATTATCATTTTTATATCATTATGATCTGTAGTGATGTCCCATTTTATTCCTGATAGTGATAATTTATGCATTGTACTTTATGTTTCGATCAGTGTTTCCAGGGCTTTCTTAATTATATTTAGTAATAAAAAATGTTTGGCTTTGTTAATTTTCTCTATTGTTAATCTGTTCTTTGGTTCATCCACTTTTTTCCTGTGTCTTTATTATTTTATTCCTTCTACTAATTTGGCTTAAACTTGCTCATTTTTTAAAGCCTAAGTGTGGAAGTTTAGATAACTAATTTTAAACCTTTCTTCTTTTCTAGTTTCACTTAAGTTTAAAATACTTCCTTTAAATACTATGTTATCAGCATCTCCAATATTTTGATATGCTATACTTTTACTACTTAACTCAAACTATTTTCAAACCAATGGCTATCTAAGCATGTATTACTTAATTCCCAGTTATCTGAGGGGTTTATATTTATTTTGTTTTTATTTCTAATTTCATTTTATTAAGTTTTCAGCGATCACACTCTGCATGTTTTCAAATTTTGAGATTTAATTCTAAAATATATCAATGTCTATTTCCTGAGAGAAAGGATACTCTCTTACAAACTCAAAGTACTTTTATCAAAATCCACAAATGACACTGACATGAAAATATTATCTAATTTTAAGATCATATTTGTATTTTACCAGTTATTATACCAGTGTCTTGTAAAACTAAAAACAAATAAAAAAATCTGGATTCAGTTTCCATCTAGGACCATCATGGCACTCCATTCTTCTTAAACTGGAACAATTTCAGTCTTTCTTTTTCTTTCACGACCTAGGCATTTTTTGAGGAGTATAGCCCAGTTGTTCTGCAGAATATCACTAAAATTGTATTTTTCTGATATTTCTCATGACTAAATTCAAATTATGTCTTTTGGGTAGGAATACCACAAAAGTGATGTTATCTCTTTCTCAGTGCATAAGCAGAAATATGTCAGCTTTGTCTTATTACTGGATTTTTTTTTTAAATCTCCCAGGAAAATTTGCGTGTCCTATTATTCCTAATTCTTCAGTTTTCTTACTCATCACCACTAGTTCTTTAGGCCCCAATTAAAGCTTGTCTGACCTATAGGAATGAACTTCTAATGGATCCTATAACCACTATTCTCTACTCTATTTCAGACTAATATGAATAAAACATAGCATTTATGATTTTTCTCCTCAGTTCTCAAACTCTCAAGGGGTACCTAACTAGGTTAGCTTTTAAAGCCTTTTATGATCTGATCTAGATATATCATATCAACCTTACTTTTCATAACTTAAATGAATATATATTTATTGAATATCTATTATTTGCTTCTGCATAAAATTATTTGATAATCTCAATACTTTTTCTTCTCAACCTACTACAAAACTCCTTCCCCACTGACTATAAAAACTTTCCACGAGCTCTTCATTTAGTACATTTAATTACATCTAGAATTAACTTGTCACCAATTTCACTTATTGAAATCTTAGCCATTTGTCAAGGCTTATTTCAATTACTACATCTATAATGAAACCCTTTTTCAGTCTCTTATTTTTTTCCTGAATTATCATACTTTCTGAATACTTTTATGATAATTATTACATAATACTATTGTTCAATCAACCATGAAGCCCTGTTGTGCTTAGAGAGGCAGTATGTATAGTCTAGTGGTGAAGAGACTGGCCTGAAGTTGAATTTCCTGTGCCCAGTCCCAGGACTACCACGTCTAACTATAGAATCTTGGCAGCTCATTCACTTCTCTGTGCCTCACAGAAGTTACTTGACATATAAACTTAAGTCTCTTATAAGGATTAAAGGAAAAACTTCTTGTAAAAATGTTAGCACAGTGCCTGGACCAGATTAAGTGCTCAATAAAAATGAGCTATCATTTTTATGATGGTTCTGCTTTCTTAATATCATCCTTACCAGCTGTCTCTTCACTGAAGAGTGAAGATTACTTGCTTGCTTCTCACTTTCCTATTCTCACTTTCTTATTGGATAAAATATTCTCAGTTACACCTCTTGCTGCCCCAATTACACTCTAATCTTTACTGATGTTGCAGTGGTCTTTCTCAAGTACAGATCTCATCCTGCTTCTCAAGTACTCTGTTGTTTAAAATCTTTTAGGGCATCCACATGGCTCATAGGGTAAAGTTAAATTTCCTCAGCATGATTTAAAATATCCTTTCTTTTTCCACTTTAAATTTGCTCTGCAATTATACCACAGTTGTCAGATCCCTGAATTTTCTATGATGTCTCTGCTGATGGATCTGCCTTTTCTGCACTGCCATTTTAGAGACATATTCTCTCTTCCTCCTTCCTACTAAATACTATGTCCTACCCATATTCCAAGTTTCACTGAAACATCATCTTCATCATTTCTTTCAAACAATGTGAAGTCAATCACTTCATCATATGTTTGGATACCATATCACCTATCGACTGCTAACAGAGAACCTATAACTTTACTGTTTACTTATTTATCTACCCTTATTAGCCAGTCATAAACTTGAAGATAAGAACTGTATCCAATTCAACTTTGTATTTCTGGTGTTTAGTATACGTAATATGGTGGGTTGACTAGAATGCTCAGTAAATATTTTCTGAAGGAATAAATAAGTAGATATTACAGTTAATAATGTACCTATCATTTTTTTTTATTTTGGTCAGGATGGACCCAAGGAATTTGATTTTCCTCTGATCCGACAGTGAACATGCTTGATGATATTCTTACTTAGAGACTCAGTTGTGGGGGTCCCTAGATCTGGAATATCATTTGTTATAACAGAATAGGAGGGAGCACGATGAAATCTACATGGAAGGTTAAAGGTTGTCATTGGAAATGACATGCATCACTGCTGCTCACATGTCACTAGAATGGAGCAATTCCACTGTGTCCCAAAAGGAAGAGAGCTAGAATACTGCAGAAGAAAATTATTTATCGCAAAATCACCACCCACCACATTACACTGTGAGCTTCTTAAGGACATAAAATACATTCCATGAATCTATGCATATTTAAAAAAAAAAGTTGCCCATCGAAATTATGCAGTAAATGTTTTTGTAATGAGTGAATAAATGATCTCATATTGACCTTAAACATCAATTCAAATAACGATGATTTTGGACAAAAACAGTCCTATCAATAAAATGAACTAGTTCAGCAGATTTCATTTAAGTTAAATGTTTCTTGATTGATTTCACTTTCATTTCCCAGTTTGTTAAATCTCAGCAGTTTCAACCTAAGAAACACTAATTGCATTACCTAGAGCCTCTAGCCTGGAGTGTAATAAAAATAATCCTTGAGATTTTGGCAAAGCTCTTCCTGTTATTATTCCGTCTTTACATAGCTTAACTTGCTGTGGTAGAACACTGGCATCTGGAGACATTAATCGCGTGTGGGGTGGTTTAATAGCACTTCTTTTTTCTATGGGAAATTAGGTGTCATGTTTTCACATCACACTAATTATCTGCAGTGTGTATGTTTTAATCCTTTTCCATCCTCACCAAACACAAAACTGCCTCTGATCTAACATAACCTTTGTGCATTCAATTATATTTCAGTAGAAAAATGACTCATACTGAATTTCCACTCTGAATTCCTTCCAATTATTTTCAGGTTTCTATGCTTGACCCCACTGAATGAGTCCTGAGTGGGTAGAACCTTACTTAAAGTGGTACAAGAGACATTTAAAAGCATTAAGACTAAATATCGATGATGCATAATTGCTGTGTTATGACAAGAAACATCTTGATTTAAAACCCTGAAGACTTTTCAAGTTATTCAGAGGATATGAAATGTACAAGAAGATAAGGAGAAAATTACAAGATTTTTTCTAATTGTCACATGTGAGGGTCTAATATTAAAATACTGTAATGCAAAGAGGAAAAGTATTGGAACATTTTTTTTCCCCAAATGTACAATGTCCTCTGAAAATCTCTTCCCTCCGATATTTTATTTTTGTGATTTAAATTTAAAATGACATACTTGTTGGGGCCGGCCTGGTGGCACAACGGTTAAGTGTGCACGTTCTGCTTCAGCCGCCCCGGGTTCGCTGGTTCGGATCTTGAGTGCAGACATGGCACCGCTTGGCAAGCCATGCTGTGGTAAGTGTCCCACATATAAAGTAGAGGAAGATGGGTACAGATGTTAGCTTAGGGCCAGTCTTCCTCAGCAAAAAGAGGAGGATTGGCAGCAGATGTTAGCTCAGGGCTGATCTTCCTCAAAACGAAAATAAAAATTGACATACTTGTTACATAATTTCTGATTCTACTAAGTAATCAAGATACACACAAAACCAGTGATAACATGAAGAATATTATGATATTTATCTCCTTGTAAGTTTATTTTTAAGAATTTGGAGGTAAGTTATGTGTCATTCAGTCCAGGGTAAACTGGATAATGAAAAGTTCTTCTTTCTTTCCTAATAGATTCCTCTTCTCCATTCAACAGCATGAGTGCCCTGTTTTCCTTCAGGGGTCTTGTACTCTGCTCAGTTCCCATTCAAAATGGGAGAGTAACGACATAACACAAATAACATGCTTGAACAAAAAGACATATATAAAATTTACCACTCAATATTCAGAGAACAGACATTAATTTCAAGCAAATTTTGAACATTTAGAAAAATTGACTTTAGTAGTCAAAAAATGAACCTTACCAAATTACAGTTAACATTACATAGAATATATTCTGCAAATATAATTTATAAAAACTAAAAACCACAAGAATATCAAGTTTTTAAATCCCTATATATTGGAAACTATAAATTGTATTAATCAGTACTTCCTAGGGTAAAAATCAAAATTACAGAGATTACAAAGTGATTAGAATTGAACGTTAAAGGAAACTTCTGCAGGCCAAAATCTGTGAGACAGAGCAGAATTAAATTTTTTACATTATACATTCCATACAAATTTACTCCTTTGTATACATTTATCAGAATATGAATTATCAAAATATGAATGAAGAGGTAAATACATTTTTCCAGAGCAACTGGATAAATGTCAAAATTAAGAAAGAAGAAAATAATAAATAGGAAAGCTTGCATAAAAGAATCAACAAAAAGGAAAATAAATAACATTCAATAAAGAGAAATAATAAAACTGAGTTGAGTCTTACTAATAATAGATAAGTCTCATATCAAAATTGATCAAAATAAAATATAAAATATGCAATAAATAAATACAGAAAAACAAGGATAAATCCAGAGCTAACAGATTGATAGAAGAATAAAATATTTTAACCACATATTAATAAATTTGGTAATATTTGGCCAAATGGAAAAAAATTTCTGGAAGAGTATAAAATGCTACGATTGTTTAAGAAGAATTTAGAACTTTTAAAAACAGACCAATAATCTTTAAAGAAACTGAATTTATCAAAGAACACCTCTCTGCCTCAAGCAAATTATACAGATAATTTTTCAAGGATATTTTTTGCAAACATTCAAGAAATAGAATCTCTACATTGTAAGAAGGTATTCCAGAGTATATAAATGAGATAGAAAGCTGACCAATTCATTTTATGAAACTCAAAAAGAAAATTATAAGCCAGTCTCACAATAATGAATCTAACATTCTAAGTAAAGAACATGTATAAAATCTAACTGCGTAGTACATCAGGATCCATTTAGTTTCATACCAGAAATACAAGAATGATTCAGCATCAGAGAATCTACCAGCAGAAATCACGTTAACGAGGCATAATGTCTTCATGATTCGCTAATATTTTCATGGAAAGCATACTATAATATTCATCTCTTTATGACACAGCTTTCAGGAAACTGAAATTGTAGGGAAACTCATTAAATTGATGAGACAAATTGATTGAGCAAGCATGCTAATGTTAATAGAGAAACCTTAAACTTATTTCCATTTACATTCAGAGATGCTATGGTCTGAATGTTTGTGTCCCCCCAAAATTCATATGTTGAAATCCTAACCCCTAAAGGTGATGACATTAGTAGGTGGGGCCTTTGGGAGGTGCTCAAGACATGAGGGTGGAGCCCTCGTGAATGGGAACAGTGCTTTATAAAAGAAGCTCCAGACAGATCTGTAGCCCATTCCACCATGTAAAGACACAAAGAGAAACAGCCTATTATGAACCAAGAAGATGGCCCTCACCTGGGCATGCTGGCACCCTGATCTCAGAATTCCAGCCTCCAGAACTGTGAGCAATAATTTTCTTCCATGTATAAGCCACCCAGCCTGTGGTATTTTGTTACAGCAGCCAGAATGGACTAAGACAAGGGGCAGGACAAGAAGGCCCACTTCAGTCCATGCTTCTATTTTACAACTAGGAATGGAGGAAACCAATAAAGTAAACATGTTACTCCTGCTCAACATAATCTATAAATTCAGTGAAATACCTATAAAAATCCCAGTGTTATTTAAAAATCAACCAATAAAGCCAATTTATGAAGTAATAAAGGTCTACAAAGAGCTAAGTTAAGTTTGAAAAAGAAGGACAAAGAAGAAGGAGGGGCATATTCTATTAAACATTCAAAATCATTTCAAAACAGTGGGATTTTTTGGTAGACATATGATGTTGGTTGAAGAACAGAAAAGTAAAAGAATGGAACAGACAGATGATACATGGAAATTTGATGTACGATAAAGGTAACACCCACAAAACATGTGGAAATAACATATTGGTTAGTAGATGATATTAGAGAAAACTTGTGCTGCATTTTTTCTTTGTGCCATATGTAGAAAAATAAATAAGCTAGTTTACTACTTTATATCATGTACAAACTGTACCCCTTATAGACTGATGAAAACCAAGCCATTTTATAGATGATTTAAAGCCAGAAAATTATTAAAACCAAGAAAGTGGGGGAAAACAGCTAGAAACAAAAGTAGGAGAATATATTTTTGACCAAAGAAAAATGTCTTTTTAAAGAACACATAAAAAGCACAAACCGCAAAGCAAAATGTTGATGTATATTACCACATCATGAGTAAGGATTTTAGTTCAACCTGATGGCATAATACACAAAGTTAACAGACAGATGACAACTTAACAAAAGACATTTGCAGGACTAAATCAAAAAAGAATTCATATCTATTAAAACTGAATCATATCAAACTGCTATCTCAGTTAGAATTCACTCAACAACCGCAGAAGAAGGCAAAAATCATAAAACAGCATAGCATCAAGTACTGGCTGGATGTGCAGAGGCAGGAAACAAAGTTTTATTGGCAAGGCCGGAAATGTATTGGTAAAGCCATTTTGGAAAGTAATATTGAAATTTAAGATGCATATACACAATGAATCAGTGGTTTGTCTCCTGGATATAAATCCTAGAAAAATCCTATAAAAGTATATATAAAGGCAGGTACAAATAAAAAGATATTCATCAAGACATTTTTTTGTGTGATAGCAGAGAGTGTGATGCAACTTAGTTTTCCATAACTAGAAAATGAATAAATAAATAGAGTATATATATGCTATAAAATGCTTCTGTAAATTGCAGCAGTGAGAACAATGATGAAGATGCCCATACAGCAATATAGATGGAGCTTAAAAATAGTGTTGAGTGAGGAGGGCAGGGAAAGAAATAAGATTTATTACATAATACTATTTACTGTTAAATGTTAAATACTAAAATTGATCAAAGACCATATAATCACAAATACCACCACCTAGTATGCAAGGATGTATTCTTATACAAGGCATATTTGCAAACCATTAGAGTGATTTGATCATGGCAGACTGGTTAATGCCTATGAACCTTTTCCTTGAGAAAAAACTAGATTAAGTGAACAAATTTTCACTGAGAAAAACTATACTGAGTGGATATTTTTAAAAATTTGATTGAAGCTATTGGAGGGATGTCAAGGCAAAAAAGGATTATGGTGCCTAGAACTGGGCAGCTCATACATAGCTTTTAGCATAATCAAATGGCCAAATGGCTGAGAGTACAAAAATTGAAATTTCCGACCTTATAAAGGTGGGCACACAGGACTGCGGATTTCAGTCTATGTCTTAGAGAAGGAACTGTGGTCACCAGGTTGCCTATGATCTTGCTCAAGCTCCAATCTGCTCAGAGAGATACCAGAAATCCATCCCCAAAGGATCCAGGGCTAAAGACTGACACAAGCTGATGTATGCTGGCCCCCAGGCCAGGTGAGTCTACAGGACAGCTAGACTGACAAACAAGTCGCAACAGCAGTGGCTACTCCTCAGCATAACCCTGGAATCCCAGGGAGAAGGCTTTGCAGATTTCTATGGCTTCATGCATTGAGGGATGTTCTAAATAGTACTCGGATTACCCTAATAAAACTTGCGAGGGGTTGCAAAAAGCCATACAGTAATCTTGCCTTATCTGTGGTTTTGCTCTGGGGGTTTCAATTAGCCATAGACAACCATGGTCTGAAAATATTAAATGGAAAATTCCAGAAATAAACAATTCATAAGTTTTAAATTGCACACCTTTCTGAGTAGCGTGATGAAATTTCATGCCATCCCACTCCATCCCACCTGGACATGAATCATCCCTCTGGATATGCTACCCAAACATTAGTCACTCAATAACCCTCTTTGTTATCAAGTTGTGATATTGCAGTGCCTGTGTTCAAGTAACCCTTATTTACCTGCTAATGTCCCCAAAGGGCAAGAGTAGTGATACTGGCAATTCGCATATGCCAAAGAGAAGCCATAAAGTGCTTCCTTTAAGAGAAAAGGTGAAAGTTCTCTCCTTAATAAGGAAAGAAAAAAAATCGTATGCTGTGGTTGCTAAAATCTATGGTAACTTTTATTAGAGGATATTGCTATAATTATTGTATTTTATTATTAGTTATTAATCTCTTACTGTATGTAATTCATAAATTAAACTTTATCATAGGTGTGTACGTATAGGAAAAAATGTGGTATATATAGGGTTCTGTACTAGCTGTGGTTTCAGGCATCCACTGAGGGTCTTCAAATGTATCGTCAGCAGATAAGGGAAGACAGCTGTACTAGAATCTCACCAATGAATTCTTCTAATGGAATCTAACCAAATGGATCCTATATTAGAAACTTACCAAATGAATGCCTACACTAGACTCTAACCAAAGTCCTCTTCTCCCATCTAGTGACAAATTTGGAGAATGCAGGCTTAAACTCCTTGAAATGATAGTTAAATACACACTGTTTGCTAGACTGTATATAGTACACATGATGCTTTGAAAGTTCAACCCAGAAGGATGCAGTCAGAGGTGTTCCAACGATTTTGTCTCTGAAATACACAATCGAAACCACCTCTCGGAAATTTTTGCCTAATGTTGGATACTCCAGAAAATATTTACAATAAATCATTGAAAATGCCTTAGGTGCCATCGAATCAGTTGAGTGAAACAAACCTGGAAGTCCAATGTAGTATATACACTTTCTTTTCACCCAGTCATTGGGATCTTTTTTTTGTAAAGTAAGGTCTTGCTGAAGATGAACTCAGTGCAGAGCATTCTAGTTGATTGTTCTCACATAAGCTAAATCTAGAACTTTCTTGGCAATATTTCTATTTATCTTGTTCATTTCTTCCATATCTTCTGAATCTCTATGAAAATGACAGCTCAGAATTTACCCTTTTTCCAAATGGTCACTCTAAGTGAAGTCCTTTGACCCAATGATTACCTATTATTGAATAATAAATGATGTGGACTAATGTTAATATGGAAGAATATTCATCACAATCTTTTGTCCTTATGAAAAACTAGAATCAAAATAATAAACAATAGCTGTTAAATCAATAATTTCCATGTAATTAATAAAATCACAAAATTTTATTTTTTATAACATAGAAAAATGTTCTTGATATAGTAAGTGAATAAAAACCAGGATGGGCTGCTATATGAATCAATCTAATAATATGTAAGGGGAATATATTTATGTACATAAAATACATTTTGTACATGTATAATATGCAAAATATGTAACTGAGCGGTACATATTTGCATAAAAAAGAATAAAAGTGAACATACAATAATTTGAACACATTGATTTTTCTCTAAGCTTTGCTATTATGAGTGACTTTAGATTTTTTTTTTGATACTTACATTTTCTACGTTTTCAATAATTGGTATATATTAATTTTAAAGTTAAAAACAAAATAAGGGAATTTAGATGCTATCTTTTGCAATCAACCCATATTATAGGAGATGGATATTGAGGCCCAAAGTCACACAGGTAATTATTGACAAAGTCAGTACCTGAATTCAGGTCAAATGACCCCAGTGCTCTGCAGTGTTCACCAAAATCAGGCAGTAAAACCTAACGTGAAAATGTCCGACTTCGTGATCCTCCCCTGCATCCATTTACAATCTGACTTTTTTTTTCATGAAATGGTAACAAACGTTTCTCACTTCTGCATCTAGCAGCTGCTTTTCAGAGGTTGAAATAAAAGCTGTAACTCACATTTCAAGAGTCCACCAGTCACTAGACATTGACACCTCTCAGCACCGCTGCAAGCTTAAATCAAACACAGTCACCTGCAAGGAAAAGCTCTCTGGAGACTTTCCTTTAGCTTTGGGATGCAGATTTCACAATCATTTGAGGCATTGTTAAAAGTATGGTGTAAAATAGTTGAAACTTCACTTGCTGTTTTATGCAAGAGAATATGTAATTTGGGGAAAAAGTGAATTAGAAATCTGGATAATTTAATATCCATATCTTTGTTAAAAATGAAAATATTCTTTCCTATTTTAATCATTATTAAGTAGACAACTGTGAAATGAACTGACAGGGCTGGAAGGATGGGGAGAGGAAACACGTACAAGGAATATTGACCATTTTTCACCTAACAAAGGGATTCTCTGTTTTGCTGTTTGAGTGAGTACTTTTTATTCTACTGGTTCTAAATGTGTGTTAGTATTTCTGCTCCTTCGGGAGTACCTCCATTTTGCTACAAACCCTCTCTTGGACTAGAATTACAGATACTAGAGCTGAGAGGCCCTACAAAACATGGCCTGTTCTTGATCTCTAGTTTAAGGCAAGTAACATGTTATCATAACATTTTGCAGATGAGATACGGAAGTCCATACGGATCAAGTGAAAATAATAAGGGGAGAGAGGGAAACTGGAACCCATTTCTCCTGCCTTCTCCCATATTATTGTTTATGCCCCCATATGCTGTTCAAAATTTTTAAAATTCTACCACTTCAAAACTCAGAGAAGTAGAGTACTGGCAAGAAAGGATGAAATTAAGCATGATAGAGAGAACAGCCAAATAATTTTTTTTAAAAACATCCAGATTCCTCCTTTTCTCTAACAACATAATTTTTTTTAACAAACAATTATAACACATGCTGCCATGCTCTCGTCAGGACAGTCTAAACACTTGACAGTTATGTAGAAGTTGAGCAAATTGGGACGTCAGTGGAAAAAGCCAGAAAGTGACAGGTGTGAGTTTAGCATACTAAAGTGTTCTTAGGTTTTCTAGTTGTATCCAGATTCGTGGAGGAAATCTTCTTGAGATGGGATGAGAAAGCAATAAAAACTCTACTTGAATAAATACTGGGATCTAAAAAGTGACTCATGTGGTCATAGTCCTGATGCCAGGAACCGGGAGAAAACAGGCAAGAAAGGAAACAGATAACTGTAATGACAAAGCTTGAACACGAATAAGGGAATTAAATTTTTCTAGTAAATGCTAAATGATCAGTTCTGCATAATAAAAATGAGAGATGTATTTTTTAATGGAGACATCACATTAATTAAAACAATATGCATATGTATCAAGTAGACCTACTATAATCTATGAAAATATGTGTATTTATTAGTTGATTAATTCCTCCCAATATTGGTTGTGCATATCCTATATGCCTATAACCTACCGCATCAGTCATAAGATACAAAGAGGTAAACAAAATAGATATAGCTCTATGCTTATAGAACTTAGATTCTAAAGAAAGACAATATTAAACTAATAATCAAACAAATGAATAGTAACAAAAAATAAGTACAGTGAAGGAAACAAAGTGCTTACTATGAGAGAGTACAAAAGGGAAACCAAATTTAGATTTATGCGTAGGGGTAGGCTCCTAAAAATTGAGTGGAAATCAGCTTAAGAGCGTGTGTGTGTGTGTGTGTGCGCGCGCACTGTGAGTGGGTGTGTGTGAGCAAGTGTGTGGAAGGGTGGGTTGGAAGACTTTGGGCAGAGATAACAGCATTGTGTGAGGGTGGCTAGCTCCATAGTCTGCTAGGGGAAAATAGATGGGATTCCTGGTATTCTGAGGCTGAAATGACAGGCAGAGACTAGACTATGTAAGAGCTTATGGACAGACCATAAACAAATTATTTGATGTTATTCCAATTAAATAGGAATTTATTGAAATAAAAGAAGAGTTATCTAATTCATAGTATAGCTAATTATAGTAGGCACTTACAGACTTATCTTAGAGCAAAGTCAAATTCCTTGGAGGATGAACAAGTCACTGAGAAGTCTATAAAATACGCAGCTGCCCCCAACTTAACTAAGGAGAAGGCAACCAACCCAAACCTGAGACACACGCTTTCCCCATCGGCGAGGGGCCTTGCCCCGGGAAGCTGTGACTCCCCATTCTTGTTGGTAAATGCAGTGCTATTCCGCACCTCTGCCCTGGGAAAATTCTGCAGAAAAGAAATAACACGGTAATAAACATTCTACATGATCATCCTTTTCAAACAGCCTTTAATTATGCCCATGATTCTCCAAAACCTGCTTACCAGCCCTGTCCATTCCCACTTTGTATCCTCCATCCTACCATCCCTTCCTTGAGTTTCAAACTATGTAATCATTTTTTGTCTCAGAAAACACTGAAAATCATAGTACGTATAAAAAATTTCAAAGTTCTTTCAAATGAGATAGGAAAGACTTCTGGAAGTTTCCTACAGCTATCTCTTGTGACAACTGAATTTTGACAGTTTGAAAAAAATTACTCCATTACTTGATTTCCTGAAAAATAAAATACAAAATAAACTTCCATTAACTCACCCAGGGGACAGAACAGGAAAGCTGTAAAACATAGTTTGCTTTATTAGAATAGAACGTCATAAAATATCCTAAGTTTTGAGGTATAAATAGAAGGTGGATAATCGGAACGTATATGATGATTAGGAAGCTACTTTGACTACTAGTTTTGATTTGCCCAAGAAATTTCCAGTTTATGCCTGAGGTCTGAACATAATTATTAATAAAGCTTCCATTTAATCTCAAGTTTCCCAGTTTGAACCATAAATTATATGGTTGCTGTGATGGTGAATTATATGTGTCAATTTGGCTAGTCCACTTATATATATATATATATATATATATATATATATATATATATATATAATGATATATTGGTCCTGTTGCTCTGGAGAACCCTGACTGGCAGGTGCATATTTACCCTAGCTAGAGCATTTGGACAATAATAGTAACATTAATAACAAAAACGCGAACTCTATTACTGTTAACTGAGGATTCCTAGCTGCCAAAGTTTTCACTTATAAAATGAGGAAAATAATTCCTATCTTATAGTATGTTTATTATGAGTGTTAAATAAGATCCATTTTGTGTCTGGCCATTTTGTACTAAAAAAAAGGAAGTTATTTTTAGAAAAATAATAAGTTTAAAAAGGTCCTTTCTCCATATATATTAAAGCCAGATATACTTTCCCTTGGATCACAGACCAACCTTCAGTTCACCCTCCTTATAGGCATCTCTCACACGAGAGGAGAGGCTGGCCCTTCTTACTCCTGGAAGAAGTGAGGTGGTGCCTTTTGCCTCAGTCCTCTTCTCCCGGTTCTTAGGAGAAGACCTTCCATTCGTGGATGTGACTGAGACCAAGGAAAGAGTGAAGTCTATTGAACAAGTCCCTGGACATTTCCCTAAGTTCCATTCCCTTTGTTCTTTTTTGATCTAAAAGCAGTAAGTGTTATACTCAGCCTTAAGAAACAAGTCTAAGAAGGGCCAGAGAGAAAATCTTTTCAAAATCTCTTCAAAAGCCTCCAGAGGTGCATTTTAGTTCCTAATGGATTTTGAACTAAAAGTAGTAATAAAATCCTCAGATAGAAGCTTAAACATAAGCCAGAAAATAGTGTTTCCTTTCAACTATAAGCACTTAAGGCTATTTCTACCAAGTCTTTTTCATAGAAATTTAGCCAATTGGTGAATTTAATCATAATTGGTCAATTTTATATAAAATATTCATTTTTAAAATAAGTGTTCATCCTCTACTCTGTGGAAAGCACTTTTTGTAATACTAAGGGGTAAAAAAAGCTCAAGTCATAGTTCTGACTCCAAGCCTTAAGTTCAAGTAGAGTAGAGAAAGATTGGTGAAAATCACTGAGATATAAAATAGATGAAATGAACACCATAAGAATCATGAAGTTAAAATTTAGTGCAGTTATGGGAAAGGAGAGATTACTTCTCACTGGAGTATTTCATTAAGGAGATGGTATTTAAGCTGTACCTTTAAAAGTGGGTGAATTTTAACGTGTGATAATGGAAGAAAGGCATCACAGTTGAAGAGTACTTACAAACCAGATCTCAGAGTTGGGAAATGAAGAGAACTTATTAAGAACTTATCACTTTCACTTAGAACTCAGAATAAGTATGAGAAAAGGAGAGCAGGGCATAAGGATGGCTCTATCTAGGTTGATTGGTGTCAACTGGCAGGATAAGTTTTCAGGAGGTAACAAAAATTCATTTGAGCTTTGGTTTTTGTTTTTATTAAGGTGGATGCTATTTAACTGACTATAAAAAGTAAATATGACAACAGTGTTTAGTATGGTTTGGGCCTTTGAGTCTTATTAAACAAATTAATAAACTTTTGTACTATCCATGTGAGAGATAAAGAGAATCTGAAACAGGGAAATGTCTGTGGAATGGTGAGAAGCTTTATGATTTTTGTGCTATCATAGAAATAAAATAAAAAGGATCTGATAAGAGAGAGAAATTCAAAGATGGTTTCAGTGGTTCAAACCTCAATGACTGGAATGATCTTGCCTGAAAGAGGGTTATCAGAACCATGAGAAGAGGTAAGTTTTGTTTAGGGAGCTAGGGGGTATGTTCAGTATTGTACATGTTGAGTTTGAGATGCTTGTGGCACAAGGAAATCCCCAGGCTATTGTATTTCTATTTTCTACTTCTATTTTTTTTAATTATCTAGAAACTTCTAAATAATATTAAATAGCAAAGATGATAGTAAGGTGCTTGACCCCACCCCTTTTTTAAGAGGAATGGTTTGTAAGTTGTCATTTCAAAAAAAGTTTGCTGTTGTTTTTTCTGTAGTCAGTTGCCATATTTTAGTAATTTTCCTCTTAGACTTATTTTACTTAGAAATATATGTATGTGTGGGTCTAGAGTGCTTGGGAGCGGTTTTGATGGGAATATGAGCGTTATCACATGAAAGAGGGAGTGTTGAACTTAAGAGAATAAATGATATCGAAGGAGGCAGATTGTGATCCCCGTGAGATATGGTGGAGAGAGAAGAAAAGAAGTAGAGGAAAGACTCTTAATTACCACATTTATAAAGTGAAAGAAAGAGGCCAAGACAGAGATGCAATAAGAGAATTTTTTTAAAAAAGGGAGGTTAATGGATCTGCAAATATTTGGAAGTAGAGACCTTCCAGAAAAGCATTTATTTGCATATAATTAGATGAAAAGGAGAGTCATTTAATTTTTTCACTCATCAAATTATTTTGTTAATCAATTGTTTTACAATATGACTTGCAAAGAGTTAATTTATACGAAAATAAATTCAAGTCATCAGAAAACCTCCGAAGTGTCCTTTTAGATGGTATTATACTCTTAAATATACATTTTTATTTTACATATATTAAATTTTGAATATTTCATTATTTCTTATTAAATTATCACTCATGAATCAAAATAGTCTCTTCAGATATTATAGATACATAAATGTGGAGATAGATTTGTCTTTCTCCAACATTTATATTTTATTGTCATTATATTATCTAGAACCTTCTAAACCTTCTAAACAATGTTAAATATCAATGGTAATAGTAAGAAACTTGCCTGTTTGTCCTCTTAATGGTGTGTAAGTCATCATTTGCTACAAAGGAGACTATTGGCCTTCTTATAATGGTCGCTATATTTTAGTAACTTTTTTATAGACTTCTTTTGTCTAGTGATTTTATTAGGGATGGTTCCTATTTTTTTACATCACTCAATATCTGTTGATATTATCTTGCATTATATCATATTTGCTATATTATTTCACATTAATTATAATCATATTTTGATGGACTTTGGCATGTCTTCCCCACTTGTACACTTCATGTTACACCAGGATGTTTTCCCTTATTCTGGAAATAGCATGGATTTTCTATGTTTACTGCTTGAAGAGACAAGCTATCTCATTCCACAGCTAAATTAGACCCCCTGGAATAAAGGAGGTGAAAGATCTGAAGAGAAACATTGAAGTGTGTCCTTAGGAAAGAGCCTTGTTCCTGAACTTACCCCTGCCACTGGGTCAATCAACATGTGTGTGGGAGGGTAGGGGAGGCTGGAGGATGGCTAGACGGTGAATGGCCCATAGGAGTTTGAGTTCTACCATAGCAGAGGAAAAGCGTGCCTTATTTCTCAAAAAACCTCTGAATACGTATCTGACTATGTTTTCTTTTAGAAAGAATTCCACAAACAAAAGCAATAAGCAAATAAGTTTAGAAACAAATTCTATGCATATGAGAGACAAGAATTTAATCTTATGAATATACAAAAGGTGCCCAGAAATTGATGAGGCATAGACAAACAATGAAATCTTAAAATTACAGAGGGTCTCCATAAGCTACTGGCGGAAGTGTAAATAGACAATAAATATATGAAAAAAATACAACTTCACTAGAAGTGAGAACAATGTAAATTAATCGACATGAAATATTTTTTCACCTACAGAATCAATACAGATGAAAAACTTTTCTGAAAAACAGAATGAGTTTTACTCCTGGCAGAATTGCAGACTAGACACTCCAAGGGCCTTCCCATGAAAAAACAAATAAATTCTGGATAAAAAATCATTTTTAGGCATTGTTGGCTTTACAGTAATCTCTGAGAGCCCTGGTTGCCACTCACACAAAGTGAGCTGAAAATAGAGCAGGAAGCCTAAGCAACATTGAAGCTAGAAGTGCAGTCGTGGCCTAAAGGTAAACTCACATCAGTGTTACCATCAGAATAGTGACCCACATGCCAGCTACAAATGGGAGAACTTGCACTGAGATTTTGATGTGAAATCAGAATCCCCAAAGAGGGTTGATTCAATTCCAGATATCTTGCAAACCCAAATCCTCCTAAAGCAAATTTAAATTCTCCGTGAAAGAAAGCATCCCCAGGTTCCTGGGATTCCACAGACTTAAGTTAACCCAATGTGAAGTCACAATAAAGTTCATTAAAAATTATGAGGAAACAAAGTACCATGGGTGTCAGCAGAGACTACAAAAAGAGTGAGATCCTCACAGATTTAACAAATTGAAATTGTCTTACAGTAAAAATATTCAAAAGAGTACAAAATATTTACAATAAATAAAAGAATTATCACCAAGAAATAACAGACTATCAAAGTAACAGGTATATGTGAAAAAGATGAACATATAAAAATAAGATATCTGAAATATAATAAAACTTAGTGAATAGCTTCATCATTACATCAAATACCTTGAAAAACAGAATTATAAACTATAAGAGAGAGAAAAAAAACTTAGAGTTAATCACGGAGAGACTGAGAAGTGGGAGCTGGGAAAGAAAGGAGGCTATGAGATAAAAGGCATGGGATGAGAAAATGGTACAGTACTAAGAGGCTGCCATGATAGCACTTAGAAGCTTGGAGAAAGCAGTGAGCCATGCTAAGTAAAGTACAGATACTAGAGATACCATGGCAAACAGCGGAGGGAAGGAATTAAAAAACTCACAGATAAGGGCATGCTAGAATAGAAATGCTACACATGGATGAGTATTAGCCACAGGAGGGCTCACCTAACACTTTGTTTACCAAAGCAACGAGGAGTGTGCTCCTGAGAGCAGCATCTTCATCACTGATGAGCTTAATGGTAACTGTCCTTTCCAGGTCAGGACTAAGACTAAGAGATGGCATTACTGAAGTCACCTCCCTGATTAACTAAAAAAATGATAAATTCAAGAAATAATAGAGGTCAGGTGGTAACCTTTAACCACTAGAAGAAGTTAGATACTATTATCATAATTGTGACAAGATTAGAATAAAAGTCAGGAACTTGACCACATAGAGCTCTAGAGATGGTTACTAGAACATGGCATGTCTACAGGCAAGACTGATGTCCAGGCAGCAAGGGTGTTTTCAACCTATACAACCAAAAGAAATGGAGATTATACGATCAGGTGGCTGAGGGAGAAAGTCCAATAAACAGTCACAGAATCTTGCTGTTTGGTTCCTTGACCTGTGGGATAAGAGATATGTTAAAGGAGAAAGTCAAATGAAAGGCTCTGTGGCCAAGATAGAAAAAAATCCTATCCTGAGAAGAACTGCAGACTTGAGTATTACACTTAAAAACCCAAAGGATGCAGGGATGGTGAGCCTCATCATATGCTTATTTAATTCACTAGTCTTGTCTCTACAAAAGCTAGAAAGATCTTAGAGAGCTGCAGTGGTCTTTTGCAAACTGAACAAAGTAGTAACCCCTATAGAAACATAGGCTTATGCAATAACTTTGCTAAAATATATGAATACTCATCTACATGACATGTGCCCATTGATCTAGCAAATGCATCCCTTTCTATCGTTCTCACAAATAGTGTGCATTCACTTGGGATGGATAAAAGTATACCTCGATGGTCATTTCTTAGGCCTTTATTATTTTTCCAACCTCTGTGATAATAAAGGCTAATGGGACCTGGACAATTTGGCTATGCAATAAAACATTATAACTGGTTCACTAAAAGTATAACATTATGTTAGTCAAACCAGGTGAGCAAGAGGTGGCAAATACATTGGAGGCCTTGATTAAACACATGCACTTCAGAGGGTGAGAGATAAACCTTATAAAAATCCATGGCCCCATCATATTAGTGCCATATTTAGGAGTACTGTTGTTCAGGGCATGCTGGTATACTCCCCCCAAGGTAAAGGATAAAATATTGCCTCTCACAACTCTCACTATTAAGTAGGGAGCACAATATTATGTAGGCCTCTTTAAGTTCTCAAAGCAGCATATTAGTAGGAATATTAATTTGACTCATGCAATGTGATTATTAAAAAAAAAAAAGACTGCCAGATTTGAATGGGGACCAGAACACAAAAGAGTTTGTCTGCAGATCCAGGTTGTGGTGGAAGCAGTCCACCAGGGCCATATGAGTTGAGAAACACGATATTTGTGGTGAAAAAAAAGCACTCTGGAATTTATAGGCAGCCTAGTTGGAGGACCAAACATAGATGCCTACGGTCCTGTAGTTAGCCCATGACTTTTCTATCAGAGATAAACACTTTTCAAAAGGCAGCCGCTGGTATGCTCTCTGGTCCTGGTAGAGATGGAGAGATGAAGTGGCAATGTCGTTGAAACTGCCCATCATAAGCTGGCTTCTGTCAGACCCACTAAGTCATAAACCTGGGTAGTCCCAGCATCAATTCATTGTAAGACGTAGGTAGTAAATCTATGTATAAGTACAAGTAGGTAGACCAGACACATCACTATTTTACCAGCCCCTCTCTTTCAGCTCTCAGTATGGCCATATGTGAAGTTTCTTATCACTAGCTGACAGGGAGGAAATATGTCAAGCTTCATTCACAGATAGGCTGAATTAGTACCTGGGCACATGGACTGTGGCTGCATTACAGCCTCACTTAGGGTGGTCCCAAAAGATAGCATTGAAGGGAAATCTTCCCATTGAGCGTTTCTTCAGGCAGTGAACATACTCATTCATTTGGTATGCAAAGAGAAGTGGCCTGAAATTAGAAAAGGTGCATGACTGGTAAATGAGTTGTTCAGAGGCTTGGAAGGAGAATAACTGGAAGATCAAGGACAAAGAGGTCTGAGAAGAAGACATGAGAATGAACCTGTGGTAGTGGACATGAAACATGAAGAATTTTCTTTTGCATGTTCTGTGTTAGTGTCAATTGGAGCACATCCATTATAGAATTAAGGAATGAGCAACCAAGGAAACAAAATGACTTGGCCAGTGGACATCAGCCATCTGCTATCATCAGCACCCTAGTACGAGCACAGTTGGTACATGAACAGTGTGCCTATGGTTGCAAGAGTGGAGGCTGTTCATGAACTTGACAGCATGGAGTCCTGCTGTTAAGGCTGATCTAGTCTCTCCAGCAGCCAAGTGTTCAACATACCATCAATGAGGATCAACTGTGAGCCCTTGATTCGGCAATATTCTTGTAAAAGACCAATAAGACAGCTGGTAGCAAATCGACTTCTATGGACACCTTTCTCCCTAGAAATGCCAATAATTTATTTTGACTGTGGTAGACACGTATTGTAGATATCAGTTTGTCTTTTCTGCCTATAGATTTTTCTTCTGGAAAAACCAAATAAGGGCTTTAAAATTTTTTCTACAATGAAATAAGATTCCCTATAATACGTCATTGGACCAGGAGATACATTCGCAGCAAAAGAGGTAAGGCATGGGTCCTATAAGCCACCATTCATTTCAACACCCCATTAGGCAGAAGTTGCCAAACCAATGGAGCAATAGGATCACCTATTGAATGTGTAGCTGAACCAATGGGGCAACGAGATCATCTATTGAATGTCTCAGCTTGGAGAGGATACCTACAAAGATGTTTCTCTAAATTAACGACGATTATATGGAGTTGTAGCCCCAAGAGTTAAAATGCATAGATCTGGAACCAAATAGTAAAATTAGGAGTCACCTCAGTTTCCATCACTCCCAGTGACCTGCTTGGAGAATTTGTTCTCCCTGTTCCCCCATATCTAGGCTTTATAAATTTTGAGGTCCTCTTTCCTATAAGCTTCTACAGTATAGGAGAAACACTTCCAGGAGACATTGCAAGAGTCCCATTAAATGTAAGACAATGGCTGTAGCTTGGTTACTTTAAACTCCTTATGCCAAGAGTCCAGAAAGAAAAGATTATCAGGAGGAGGTAGTACTTCTGTTAAAAATGGAGTAGGGTAAGATATGATTGCCACCTGGCAATTCACTTGGGCACCTCTTCAGACCACGCTTCCTAAATTTGATGAGAAATGAATCAATGCAGTAGCTATGAACTGAGAAGAGCAAGGGGACCAGTGGCTCAGACTCTTCAGGCAAGAGAGTCTAGATCACCTTATCAGATAAGCCACTTAGACAAGCATAAGTGCTAACCATGGGTGAGGAGAATCTAGAATGGATGGTGAAATAAGGAAATGATGAGCATCAGGCATGGCTTGAGACCAGTTTCAGTGGTCTTTTAATCCTTTCATTACACTAACCATCCTCTTGCAAGTTTCCCTCAGGATAATAGGACAAACAGAATCCTGTAGGATCTATTCTCAGAACTTACATGAAACAAATGTATCTTAGCAGTTGTAAGGTGTGGACTGTAATAGATGCTGTAATGTGTCGCCCAAATTCCCATCTCCAAGGCTGGAATATCCACTCCCTTAGCTACTGGGAGTTTAGGTAGTCAATATCCCTCAGCAGTGTCCCTCTCTAGGACTTACTCTTGATTAATGGGGACCACTCTACCTAAGGTTACACTCCCCATTCCCTGGGGCATCTAATGTCTGTTGATGAATGTGGCAAAACCTAGGCACCTTGTCCCAACTCAGTGCAACTATGCACAACCATCCTAACTCCAGAACACCCTGTAGGATCACCTGAGGGTTTTGTAGCAACTGCATTGCAGTTCATCTTCTCTCTCTACCTACTAAAACCTTCATCAAGGTTTTGATCTTGAGAGCACTTCCCAATCAACTTGCAGCACGTAAATCTCTTTCAAAGCCTGCTTACCCTGTGACAGAAAAAATACACCTCGTTCAAGAATAAAACAACATAATAAAGAAATCATTTCTGACCAAATTGATCTATAATTCAACTCAACTATAAGAAAAACATGAAGAGGCATTGTAAAGAATTAGATAGACTCATTCTAGAATGTATTAGTAAGACAAAAGTTAAAAAAAAAAAATAGCTAAGATATTCCTTAAAAGGAAGAGTAAGGGAACGGGTTCTATCACATATCGAGCCATCATAAGTAGATACATACATTTAAGGAGACAATAAACAAGTTAAAATTCAGTTAACCTCATAAAAGCACTTAATATTTATTAATTTTTTTACAGAGAAAGTCATTTTAAAAATCATAATCTGGTGATGATATTTTGGAATGGCACAGAACATTCTTACTTAAGCAAAGCATTTAGGCTTAATTGCAATTTTTCACATTTTACCTATGGCACTGAAGATGATATACTGCCCATAATTCACAAACTAGCATCAGAGACCTCTTAATACAAGGGTAGTAGCAGTATAATATGTGCATACACACAGAGACTGGAGTATGTCAAAGGGACATAGGTGCCAAATGAAACAGCTCCCGGTGGCTAAGGCTGGAACAATTTGATCAACAACAACAAAAATAAAGTAGCATTGGATGCTAAGTTAAAGTGTAAAATAAATATTCATAACTCATACTATGTTAGTAAATAATCAAATAATAAATAAATGAGGGAGAATAGACAAATCTCCTGTGCAGAACAATTTAAAATAATTTATGTAAATATTCAGCCCTCAAAGAGGTGGAGTAGAACTTTGCACCCCTTACATATGAGCTGCACATAATTACTTCCTTCCAAAGAATACAGAATGAAAAGGGGGAGGGGGGAGAGCAACTTCATAATGAAGACACCTGACAAACACTACGTCATCCAGGAGATCAAGGTCAGCATCAACAGTGAGAAGTCATGTTGATATTATGCACCCTTGATATGATGTGATGAGAATGGCACTTTGAGAGTGATCGTCCACCCAGAACCCCAGTATAATCAAGAGAAAAATACCCGAAAAATCCCACTGAAAGAGATTCTATAAAACATATGATCAAGATTCCTCAAAACTACCAAAGTCATCAAAAGCAAGGAAAGTCTGTTAAATTCCCAGTCAGGAGGAGCCTAAGGAGTTATGACAACAAAATATAATGTGTTATTCTGGCTAGGATGCTGGATCAGAAAAAGAACATTAGGTAAAAACTAGGGAAGTCTGAATAAAGTATAGTTTTGGGTTAATAATAATGTATCAGTATTGGTTCATTTATATTATGCTAATGTAAGATAACCCCTAATAGGGCTGTGTGGTACATGAGAACTGTTTATATTAGCTCCTCAATTTTTCTGCAAATCTAAAATTGTTCTAAAAGATAAAGTTTATTTTTAATTACCTACACTGTCTTTTGGAGCTATTATAATATCAATATATTCTTAAGGAGGAAGTTATTGACTTTTTACCAAATAACATTAGCAGTATAAACTGAATAGAGTTTTCCAAAATTAACATAAATCAAGTACCAAGAGGCAGTTTGGGGACATCGTTCATAGATTTTTTTCCCCTATTTGAGGGGAAAATAGTGCTACAGAAAAAAAATAAAATGAGATTCTACATAACAACCCAGTCATTGATATCATAAATCTACATGTGGTTGAAAATTTTGAAATAGAATTCTTTTTGAATGGTGCATTTCTGGGATATGCAGAGATCCAGGAAAACTCTGCAAAGGAACCGTTACTATCCACTGGAAATAAATCCATATTTTAACAGCAATAATTTCTCTGCTTTTAGAAAGCCTGCAGAGAAAAAATAAAATATGACAACAGCGGTCTGCTCATTCTTAATAATAAGAAGAAGAGCTAATTTTCATAGTGAGCTTACCAAATCCCACGTACCACCCTAAGCACAGCTTTCCATTCATTATTTCATTTAACCCCCACAACAACTCTGTGGGAGAGTTCACTCGCTATTTCTTCCCTTTTATAACGTGGCAACCAAGTCATAGAATTACTGCACATAGAAATTCCCACGTCTAAGAAGTGGTAAAGCGTGGATTGGAACCAAACTCAATTCAACTCAATATACATATGGTATTGAAAAGCCAAGAAAGTCCAGTTTCTTTTACTCCTTTTGAAATAAAAATCCATTTGTCAAGTAGACAATATATGGTTTCTTGGTTCACATGTAAACATTTCATTATCCCTTTTTTGCATGCATAAACTAGTCATTCTCCTGACTTCCTCACTGATTTTACTCATATTTCCAGGATTATTATTGTGTTCACTAAAATAATTGTGTTAAGCCACTAAGTTTAAGGCAGTTTGATAAACAGCAAAAGATGATTGGAACACAAGCTAAACCACCATCTATTTTTTAAAAAATATTTTAGTAGGCTTTATTTTTAGAGCAATTTTAGGTTCACAGAAAAACTGAGCAGAAAGTACGGAGAATTCTCAAATATTCCCTGCCAACCCCCCTACTCCCCCACTGTCAACATTCCACATCAGCAATACATTTGTTACAATTGATGAACCTATACTGATAAATCATTACCACTCAAGGTCCACACTTTACATTAGGGTTCACTTTTGATATTGATATTATACGAGTTTGGGCAAACGTATAATAACATGTATCCACCATAAGCATATCATGCAGCATAATTTCACTGCCTTAAAAATCCTCCGTGCTATGCCTATCCGTCTGCCCCTCCTCCCTAACCCCTGATAACCACTGACATTTTTAGGTCTCCATTGTTTTGCCTTTTCCGGAATGTCGTATGGTTGGAATCGTACAGTATGTAGCCATTTCAGATTAGCTTCTCTCGCTCAGTAATATGGATTTAAGTTTCCATCATGTCTTTTTTACGGCTTGATAGCTCATTTTCTTTTAGTGCTGAATAATCCTCTGTTGTCTGGATCTCCCACAGTTTATGTATCCATTCACCTACTGAAGGATATCTTAGTTGCTGCTAAATTTTGGCAATTATGAATAAGGCTGTTATAAACATCCTTGTGCAGGTTTTTGTGTGGACATAAATTTTCAACTCATTTGGATAAATACCAAGAAGTGCAATTTCTGCATCTTATGGTCAGAGGATGTTTAATTGTGTAAGGAACTGCCAAAATGCCTTCCAAAGTGGCTATACCATTTTTCATTTCCACCGCCAATGAATGGGACTTCCCATTGCTCCACATCTTCAACAGCATTTGGTGTTGTCCCTGTTTTGGATTTTCCCCATTCTAATAGATATATAGTGGTATCTTGTTTTAATTTGCAATTCCCTAATGACTTCTGATGTTGAGGGTTTTTTAATATGATTATTGGCCATCTGTATATCTTCTTTGGTGAGGTGACTATACAGATCTTTTGCCTATTTTTCATTTGAGTTGTTTGTTTTCTTGAGTTTTAAAAGACCTTTGTATATTTTGGATACCAGTCCTTTATCAGGTATGTCTTTTGAAAAGATTTTCTCCATGTCTGTGGCTTGTCTTTTTATTCTCTTGATAGCTTTCTTCACAAAGCATATGTTTTCAATTTTAATTAGATTCAACTTATCAATTATTTCTTTCATTGATTGTGCTTTTGGTGTTGAACCTAAAAATTCACTGCCATAACCAAGGTCTTCTAGAGGTTTCTCCTCCATTATCTTCTAGGAGATTCATGATTTTGTATTTTACATTTAGGTCTATGATCCTTTTGAGTTAATTTTTGTGAAGGGTAGAAGATTCATGTCTATATTCATTTTTTACATGTGGATGTTTGCTTGTTCTAGTATCATTTGTTGAAAAGATTATCTTTTCTCATTGTACTGTCTTTGATCCCTTATCAAAGATTGGTTGACTATATCTGTGTGGGCCTAATTCTGAGCTCTCCATTCTGTTCCATTGACGTATTTGTGTATTCTTTTTACCAATACCACACTGTCTTGATTATTGTAGCTTTATAGTAAGTCTTGAAGGTGAGTAGTGTCAGTCCTCCAACTTCATTCCTCTTCAAATTTGTGTTGGCTATTCTGAGACTTTTGTCTCTCCATATAAACTTTAGAATCAGTTTATCAATATCTAAAGTGACTTGCTGGTATTTTGATTGGGATTGCATTGAATCTATGGCTCAAGTTGGGGTGAACAGAGATCTTGACAATATTGAATCTTCCTATCCATGAACATAAAATATCTCTCCACGGGACAGCGCCGTGGCTGAGTGGTTAAGTTCGTGCGCTCCGCTGAGGCAGCCCAGGGTTCAGATCCTGGGCGCAGACATGGCACCACTCATCAGGCCACGTTGAGGCAGTGTCCCACATCCCACAACTAGAAGGACCTGCAACTAAGATATACAACTGTGTACAGGGGGGCAGGTTGGGGATATAAAGCAGGAAAAAAAAGGTTGTCAACAATTGTTAGCCCAGGTGCCAATCTTTAAAAAAAATTTAAAAAAAAAAAATCTCTCCATTTATTTAGTTCTTTGATTTCTTTCACCAGAGTTTTTTAATTTTCCTCAAACAAATCTTATACAGATTTTGTTAGATTTATACTTAAATATTTTAATTTGTTTGGTACTAATGTAAAAGGTATTGTGTTTTTAATTTCAAATTCCACTTGTTTATTCTGTGTATATAGGAAAGTAATTAACTTTTGTATATTAACCCTCTATTCTACAACCTTGATAATAGCTTGTTAGTTCCAGGAGTTTTTCTGTGGATTCTTTTGGATTTTCTATGTAGACATGTTATTTGCAAACAAAGACAGTTTTATTACTTCCTTCCCAATCTGTATACCTTTTATTTCTTTTTCTTGTCTTATTACAGTAGCCAGGAATTCCAGTATGAAAAGAAATGGTGAGAGAGGACCTCTCTGCCTTGTACCTGATATTAGTGGAAAAGTTTCTAGTTTATCATCATTAGGTATGATGTTAACTATAGGTGTTTTTGTAGATGTTCTTTATGAAGTTCAGGAAGTTCCCATCTATTCCTAGTTTCCTGAGTTTCCCAGATATTTTCCATTGATTTCTACTGCCTTCTCATTCTACTTTTGTCACTGGTACAAGCTGAAGATGGGAAAAGGAGCTGGCATCAAATATTGAATAATAAGTACTTGAAGTCAGCACTTAGATCCAGTTTTTTACTTTCTTCATATGTTTACCCTTTTTTTGAGGCAGATCTGCCCAATTTTTGGTGAGAAAGATTGGCCCTAAGCTAACAGTTAGCATCTGTTGCCAATCTTCCTCTTTTTTTTCCCTCCCCAAAGCCCAAGCACATAGTTGTGTACCCTAGTTGTAAGTTCTTGTAGTTCTTCTATGTGGGATACCACCACAACATGGCTTGATGAGCGATATGTAGGTCTGTGCCCAGGATCCAAACCAGAGAACCCTGGGCCATCAAGCAGAGTATGCAAAGTTAACCACTACACCACTGGGCCAGCTCCCAGGTTTTTTTTTTTTTTAATGCCAGTACTAACCCCATATTTGTTGATTTCCTTAACATCTGTTCTGTATATAATATCTCACTTGTGTGAATGAAGTTAGGAAATTCCTGGTTTCTTTAATGCATTTTATGTAACTGATGCTGTGCATTAATTTGGAAAGTTAAAGTTTGACTACACTTTTATTCCTTTAAAAGCTAATATAGATTTCCCTACTATGCTTCAAAATGTCTAGTTGAAATGGCATAGGGCAAAAGATGATTTGTTAAGCAATAGTGTTCATTAGTTGCTTAATGATATTAAGAGGCAGAGGAATACCTTTTTAGTAGTGCCTTCAAGAAAAAATGATTTTCCATCAAATCAGAATTTAAAGTATGGTATTATCCCCCAGTTTTCAAAGGATGCTTATCAGAGCAGAGAAAACACATCTGGCCAAAAGAACAGAGAGATGACCCAAGGACAAAGAGCTGAAGCATCATGTAGCCAGTCTTGTGGAAACAGCAGGCAGCCAACATTTTGCAAACTGTGTTGGACACAAGCAAATCCTGCTGAGAAATCAATTCTTTTAGCCTATACTAAAAGTTCTTATTTTAAGCAAATCCATGAACACTAAGGACAATCTGCCTCTGATAAGGCCCTAATAAGCAGTTGTTGGTATTGAACACAACACAATGAGGTGGGATGCACAAGAAGAAATAGACTCAATCCAGTTCAGATCAGAACTCTTCTCTCAATCAAACTGATCAAGACTTATCATCAAGCATCTAGTAAAGAACTGAAGACTGAGAACAAAGCTAACATATGTCTTCAGTTGATCATTATATGTATGCACGAACCTGTATTTTAAACAATATATAATTATCACTTGCATTCTTGAGACCACACTCTTCACAAATTACTAACATTAACACACACATCATGCACACATACAACATACATACATGCACACCCACACACACACATAAAAGTTATTCAAGTGTTGTCACATTTAGATGAGAACTCCATATGTAGACTGTAGAGTCTGGCACTCAAATACAGTAGCAAAATTAGGTAAGCAGCTCTTCATGTGGATTCTTGTCTCAGGAAGAATTTGTTGTTATTTTTCCTCCACGATTTTTTCATATTTTGTCTGTGTGCTAGGTGTCATATAAATATATTGCTTCCTCTTATATTTAGGCTGTGTTTGTCCTATATAGAATAGCTAGGTATTTAGGCAATGTTTTTAATAGAAAAATTTCACCTTTCCTCCCACTTTTCCTATATATTATTAGGTAGAAATAAATTTTCAGATATACTTGCTTATATATACTCACGGAAAAGTATCATATCTTTGGTTGACTTTGATTTATAAAAATTTGCACTGACGTTCTTCATCTAATTATGCTTAAATTCTTTCTTACTTCAATTATTCCAACTAGCAGTCAAACGTAAATTGTCAATCAGTTTCTAGGAGATAGAACTCTACTTTGAACAGAGTAGAAAAATCAACAACTTAATCTGTAAGACCTATGCTTACTATGGACAAAGGTAAAATGAAGAGACAAAGCAGGGAAAAACTCACCGGTGTATGAAACGACCTACAGAATCCAGGGGAAAACGCTATTTTCAATTTCTCAGGTAAATGATCCCATACAAACTCAAAGTGATTATAATAGCCGTATGTTTCAATTCATTGTTCCTCAATACTGTATATAATTTTAAATTTTAAAATTTGTATTCTGCTCTCTCATAAAAATAATCTCTTAAATTTTTATGACATTATATTTTGTCTTCACTTACTATGTCTTGCTGTTTATTGGTTGCCTGTTTTCAACTTTTTGCCTCACCAGGACCGCAAAGTGGAAAATCCAATCAAATTTCAGAGAAGTAATCCTGTTCTATTGCTGCTGTGATTTCAGAATGTTCCCAGATGCACAATCACCCCAACTGGCTCTCTAACATGCATGAGGAAACCTCACATTTTCTTACAATGTATATGTATTAATTATAAACAGTGGTATCATTTTTAGGCATCTTGAAAATCCAATCTGTAATTATTACCATGTTAAGTGTCTCACAAGCACAAATAGTACAGTAACTCCAGTTAGCTCATGCTGGGTTTTTTTTTTTTTTCTACCATCAGCCACCAAAATGAGCCAGAAACATTTCTAGAATATTTTCAGTCTTTTTGCTTTTATTTTTTAAGTAATGTATTCCTACCTTTATGCAAATCTTGAGTAATATATTTACTTCATTAATTTATAGTATATGAATGTGGTTCTATGTGAAGTGTGAGAAAATAATGTAATTTAGAGTTTTGACAGTGTCTAATAATAACAGCTAATTATATATGATATATAATAACAGTTAAATATTATATATAATAGTTTCGCATGATTCTAAGCACTTTACATATTTAATGCTTTTAACAACTCTATGATATATGAAATTTTATTTGACCTATTTTTGCAAATGAGGCATTGGAAGACCAGGAAGATTTAATAACTTGCCCAGGGTCATACAGCCGGTAAGAAGCAGAACCAGGACTCACGCAGAGGCGGATTGTAGCTGGAGTCTGTGCTCTTCATGACTCCCTTACACCGTCTCTTCTGATGTGATCTGCATTCACATACTCCCTTCACCTGATGAGATGTGAATTACCATATTCCTCTCTAGCAAAATGCCATCAGTTCTAAGGAAAATCATAATATAATGAGATATTTTTAGGGAGGAAAAAAGAGAAGGAGAAGGAAAAAAGGAAATGAAAAGGAATAGAAGAACAAGAGAAAGAATGGCTGGCAAGTTTTCTTTGACATCAATTAAAAAATATTTTTATTTAAAAAAATTAAAATGTAGAAAAATGTGCCAACAAAAAAATACATGCCATATTAACTTTTTTATACTAGGTTCCTTGGTGGAGAAAGACTAGAGAAATTGTTGCTCTATTTGGTGTTTGGGTTAAACTGCTACTTGGATTAACTAAGAAATGTTTTAAAAAACTTAAATTGCCTAGCACATATAGAAGAGAGCAGATTTATGATGGGGGAGGAGAAAAAGGAGGAGGAGAAGAAGAATTTAAGAAGAGAAAACCTCGAACCACCACGAGCTTTGGTCTTTTAGGGGATTACTGTAATCTTACTAGCCAACAGGTACATGATACAAACTAGAGAATGTGGCTAAATAAGTACTAAACTTCTATATGTTCTGTCCCAAGTGTTTCTAGGTCTTCAATAGAATTAAGCCAATATTTTCCTGTGAACTCTAGAGGCCTTCTAAGACAATACACCAGAGAAAGAAGTATTTGCGGATGAAGCCTAACGTCTGGTGAAAATGCTCCTTTGAGATCTCATTCTTTGTCTGGAGGGCTAGCATTCAGAGATGCAGGGGCCATCGTGGTTTCATTCTCCCAGCATCTATTTTCTCCTTGTATTAAGGGCACTGCCAGAGTGCTCTTAATACTCCCTCTCACCTGCCACTCCAAAATGTCCACATGCACACATTTCTTTTGGGGAATGACTTCTCCTCCACCTTCTATTCCATATTATCTCAGCGGGGCACAATGCAAGTGTGTAACTGACCGCACTCATTTTCCCACGTCATATAACTTCATATAAGGAAAGCGTGTTTACAGTAAAAGAGTGTGAGACGAGACAAGAAGAGAGAGAGAAAGAGAGAATTTCTTTAGTCCCTATTTCAGATTGTGTGAAGGGCTGCTCCATTCCTCAGTTTTCCTAACTACACAATTCTTTAAATGTCTTGCTTTCTTAGTCTCAGTTTGAGTCACTTAAAAGAAAGAAAGGGAAGATATTCAATTCCAGTGATAGATTATTAGAATATGCCTGCCTGGCCAGCGTTAATATTTTACTGACTTTTCACCATTAATTGTTGCCTAACATATTCTTACATTTAGGAAATATGTCCAAACTAAAAGTGACCACAAAAAAAAGCCCAGGAATTTACTCGAATAGTAACAAAGCAAAATGCAGCATTAGTTACTACGTTTCCTTAACTGTGCATTCTGAGGTATTTCAGATTATCCATGAATTCTGAGCCATCGCTGATGGGGCTCTACACCACTCCAAACACCAGAAAATGCAACTGAATGAGTATTAATTGGTACATCGTTGTCTCTGGTTGCCTCATATTTTGAGCAAACACATATTTTGGGTACCATTACAGCTAGAGTGTCTTTAGATAACATATCCAGATTTAATCAGGATATGTGTCAAAAATTATCTGACGGGCCGCCCGGTGGCATAGTGGTTAAGTTCATGCACTCCACTTCCTTTGCCCATGGTTCGCGAATTCGGATCCTGGATGCAGACATACATATCACTTATCAAGCCATGCTGTGGCAGACATCTCATATATAAAGTAGAGGAGGATGGGCACAGATGTTAGATCAGGGCCAGTCTTACTCAGCAAAAAGAGGAGGATTGGTGGCATATGTTAGCTCAGAGATAATCTTCTTCTTCAAAAAAATAATAATAAATAAATAATTTGAGTAAAATGTTAAAAGCATGTATAGTTCAGGTTTCACTCAGACCTTCTGGGACACAAACTTTCGGAGGTTGGACCCAGGAATTTGTTTTTTGATAAAATTTCCAGTGTGATTGTGATGTTCATGTCTAATTAAGGATATCTGCCAGATTCTCTTGATACCTGTGTCTCAGCAAAGCAAAGAAGGTTAACTTTATTCTGTGAGGAGCAAGACTCTATAATTAACTAGATATTCACGGCATAATGGTAGTGCTCAATATATATGTGTTATATGAATGAATGAATGAGTTATATGATATGCATCACAACCAAGCTGACTAACCTGCTTTACGAATTTTGCTAGCAAACAAGAAAATAACACAATTTCTGTTATTGGTAAGTGTTTCTATAAAGTGCAACACCGGCCTTAGGATAACAAAGCATTTTTAAAGGTTTTTCTAAATAAACTATTAAACTCTAAGGCACTGTTTATTTTAACAAGTATTTCTTATTCACCTACTTGGATGATACATGATGGAGTTGGCGGGGTACAGGATGATACAAGGATCCAGGGTGCAGACATGGCACCGCTTGGCAAGCCATACTGTGGCAGGCGCCCCACATATAAAGTAGAGGAAGATGGGCATGGATGTTAGCGTAGGGCCAGTCTTCATCGGCAAAAAAAGGATTGGCAACAGACATTAGCTCAGGGCTAATCTTCCTCGAGGAAAAAAAAAAGGAAAAAGAAAATACCTGTAAAGAAACCTCCCATTTTAATTACATTCTATTTTACTATTTAGGGACAGACTGGTGTGGATAAGAGAGGAGCCAGAGGATTTGGAAGCTAGTTACAGTTCTGGCACTAATTACCTTTGTGACAACTTGGTAATCCTTGATCACTGGAGTTTGGTTCACTAAAGTGAGTGAGTTGCAAAACTGTAGCAGAGCCTTTAAGATCAGGTTCTGTCATCAGACTAATCTGATTTCAACATCTGGCTCCATCCGTTACCTGGGAGCATCGTTTTTCTTTCTAAACCACTGTTTCTTCATCTGTGAAATGAGAATGATATCAGAAGCTAACTCCTAAAGTTATTTTGAGTATTAAATAGGATATTGTGTATAATGCTTACAGGACGTGCATACTAACTATTTTTATTTTCAGTTTTAAGTTCCCAGAACTTAAAAACTGCTCAAGCCCTCAGATAATATTGTTAACTTTTATTGTAAACTACAGGTTAGTCTGAAGCTAAAACAAATGGGCTTTATATCATTGGAATATATTCTTCATGTGACTATCAACTTAATGAGTATCAGCTCTAGCTTCCTGAACTTAAGAGTTGAGACTTGTTTCTTATTTTCCCCCTTGAAGAAGTGTTTCACCGCCAAGTGTTAATATGCAGGTCCATGATTCAGGAAAATTATTTAGCTTTGAAATAGATCTAATTAAACATCTAAGAATCAAAGCAGGTATCCAGAGAGAAACCACTTGTTCCAAATTTTCTCTGTCTCTTAATTCCATGCAAACTGGAATAACCTCAATAGAAATGGGTTCAGTTGCCAAATCTGTCTATAATTCAGAAAATCTAAGAAGACACATTTCTTCACTGTATACTTATGCAATATTTTTAATGGCTTTGGTTTAACTGAAGACCATCCTCAATATTTTAATGCAATTGTTGTTTTTATTTGCTAAAAGTAAAGGGATTTGAATTAAATGTTAAAAATCAGATTTATCAATAATTTTTTTAAATTATGATTTTAATATGGATGTATTGACTATTTGTTATTTCATCCCAATTCTTAATACTGAAACTTATATTAAATCCAACACATATACAATAGCTCCGAATCCTGGGTCAAAGTAGGAAGGTAGCTTAATAGATGCTATTTGAATATTTTGTTCTTGGAGTTCTCACCCAGACAGCTTTATCAATTCAGCATTGATTTAATAGGTGTCATGTGATATCACTCAGAGCTGTGCATATATAATTCATCTCTAGCTTATAAGACTCATTTTAAAGGGAGAAAGAAAACAAAAAATGCGTATTATATGATTTTTTCCTATTCTGCTAAGCTTACTGTATACAGCACACTCAGAAATTTAATTTTTTAAAAAAATTAAATTTCTATATCATTTAAAATGAGAAGGACCAACACTAAACTAATAAACTAAAATAAATAAAAATAAAAGAATAGCTTGTTCTTCTGTCTAGAAAAGGTCTGCATTGACTACACTACCCATTTAAAATTATTTTCAGATATTCATATTGAAAACAGGCAAATATGAAACTTTACAAAATAGCTCATACCAAAGCAGGCTCTCAAACCCCCAGTTTGGTTTCTTTGGTGATTTTAGACTTAAAATTTCTTCTTACAAATATGTACATTTGTAATGTCTTACATGAATATAGCATTAGACTGTGGAAAGTTGTTTTCACCTACATACATCGGCTTATGCATTATTTGACACCTAATCCTAAAACTCACACAGAGCTAAGAAGTTGGAAATACTGTGGTCAGACTAGAGGAACTGAAGCATCAAGATAATAGAGAAAGAACCATATGAAGAGAGAGCACAGAGAGTGGGACTATTGACAAAAGCTTTTATTGAGAAAACCTTAGTCCAAAGCCAATAAAGCATAACAACGTAAATGTGCTTATATGTTGGTGTGGGCATGCAAAGACTTAAAGATTTAAAGAGTTGGCTCTGGTCTTATTGCAGACAACCTAACATTATGAAGAACGGCAATTTAGGAATCATGAGACTAGGATTCCAGGTCTAAAGTTAGGACAAATTAAGAATTTAAGCTAAGCTACTCATTTATTGTTGCTTGGTCCAGAATCCACACCCATCAGACAAGTGAGTTGCATTTGACAACTTGTCCTGGGTAAAAGGAGAAGCCATAGGGGTAGGAGAAGCCACAGGAGAAGCCAAGACTGGCGTGAAAAAAAGGCCCAGAACTTTCATCAGATTCTAAGGGGGTCTATGATTTCCTAGTGCTTAAGAATAACTTGATTATATGATTAAGTGATTTCTTTCATTCTTCATATTGGATGTATCAACCCTATGGGAAAAGTCCAGACTAACAAGATAAACAGCATTCAAACTTTTAGCTATATTGCACAGTGAATTCATTGATGATAAATAAATACTGCATCATAAAGAAAAAGCAGGGATGTTTAGAGCTTATTCATAACCTGCATGAATAACGTAAAAGAGAGCAAATGTCCCATTTCAGAATTGGCCCTTTCGTGCTGCTCTATGAAACAATCCAGTTCAATAAAATTTATGTTTTAATTAGTAACAGAAAATGGTCACTACAGTCACAGGTCTGATTAGTTTAAAATATGCAAATAATAGGCATCCCATGGTGAGCCCCACAGATGTTTAGTGGAATTTCAGTTTTCAGTTGCATTTCATCAGAAGGCTGGACTAGATTTATAAACGCCTAGGAGAGTTTAACCAAGGCTGTGCGCACCAGAATTCTAAGGGTCTCTGTGGCACTTTCTTCATTTTAAGGCATCCGTTCTCTTGTAACTCTTTGAATAATGGTTCCCTTTAAGAGCTATTTGACTATTTGCATGAGGCCCTAAATTCAATGATGTTCATTTAAGTCATTACTTCATGACTAGTTCTAACAGTAAGAAATCCTGCAAATTTGTTTCTAAGCAAACACATAGTAAGAAACAAAGATCTGTCATTTTTTCTAATTTGTAGATAGAGTTGATATTGAATCATTTTCAGGGTAGTTTTCAGATATTATCCATCATTTTTGGATCTTCAAAATGTGCTCTCTTTATCTGACTTATAGGACTCCATAAATTATGGAATCATTTGCTGCCAAGGTGATAAGAAAAGCAAGGGGTTTGATCACTACTCCTATTTCACCTTTAGCTTTTCACATATATTTGACCACTAAAAGTACTATTATTTTTTTCACAGGAGATAGCATGAAATATATATTCCCCAATCTAGATGAAATTTGCTTTTTTTGCAGAGTCATCTATATGAGGTGGTTTTCCTGAGATATCAAAGTGAAATTTTTAGTTATTAAACATCATCCTATTATTTTTCAACTACATTTTAAGTATATTCATTATTGCTTAATTGATTGATATTCTCATATACTTGCTTCACTCAAAAAAAATATTTCTTTTCTCCTTGAATTTTCTTTCAGGACACCTATATAATTACACCTGTCTTTTGCCCTGATCACAGGAGAAAGCTCACAAATGCTATGGCCGCATGTTGGAGACATCCACGCCTTGAGAGCAGAGCTGGTTTCGATGTGCTTTTTCAAGGGTTTCATTGTTCATCAGATACCCACATTTCTCACTGTGCCAAGATCAATTATGAAACATGTTCTCCAACCAATGACTCTGGTGCAGAAATAACCTCTTGACTATGAATTGCTACATTAGAGCTGTAAGAACTGTGAAGGTGACATCTCATTTCAACAGTAAAAGAAGTTTTAATACAGGCTATGTTTCCTCCCAGGATAGTAAAGAAAGTTAAGTGAGGGGGAAATAAAGCATGAAAATGCTGCTTTAAGAATAAGGGGATATTATCCCAGTATTGTTTTTATTAAAACATTTTCCTTCACACTATAATATTCTCTTTCTGAAGTGAAGTAGTTAGGCTCCTCGTTGGTGATAATCCCATCTCGTTAATATGTCATTCAAGGTTCTCCAGGATATGTCCTGATCAGCCCCCCAGAGCTTCATTTTCTTTTGAAATTTCACATCACAAATCTTGAGTGCACTCTGTGCTTGTGAATGTCCAGGCATATGTCTCAGTTTAATGGAAGGATGAACACAAATTCTTCACAGTTCCTCTAACACACCATTTCATGTCTTTCACGTACTCTATCTCTTCTCTCTCTGCTCCTTAAATCTTGAAAAGCCCTCTTCCACCTTGTCTCCATGTTAACATTCCCACCTTTCAAGACTCAGCACAAATGTTACTCCCTCTAGGAAGATATTCTTACCCTATTACTCATATTACTCATATTGTCCCTGAAAAAAATGGAACCATTCATTAGGTACCTTCCTAACACCTGTAATTTTTTAGTACACCAATACGCTTACATGCCTCTCCCCAACTAGAATACAAACTCTTGAGGTCAAGTGTACTTCATTATTGTATCCCAGAGCTTAACATAGCACCTGACATAGAACTGGTATTCCACAGTTCTAGAATAAATAGAGGTAATGTCAGCGCCATAAAGGCATGATAATAGACAATCTGATTTTCTCTGTAATTTTTCTTCTTAATGTTTCTACAAAGCTGGAAGGGTCTTAAGATAATCTAATTCTGCATTTTAATTTTACACTTAAAGAATTGAGGCTAGGGGCTGGCCTGGTGGTGTAGTGTATAAGTTTGCATGCTCTGCTTCGGCGGCCTAGGGTACACCAGTTCGCATCCCAGGTGTGGGCCTACGCACCATTTATCAAGCCACGCTATGCCAGGCGTCCCACATATAAAGTAGAGGAAGGTGGGCATGGATGTTGGCTCAGGGCCAGTCTTCCTCATAGAAAACAAAATAAAACAACAAATTGAGGCTAAAACTTTTCAAGTGAATAGCCCAAAGACAAGCCTAGTGATGAAATGTGATTAGAACATGCAACCATTCCCTTCCATGTCTGCTGTCTGTAATACTGCACTTCCTCTCTACAGGATGGTACATTTGGATGATCTCTAAAATGCCTGAAAATTCTTTTTATTGTCATTTTGTCAAAGTAATACTTCTAATACTGAAGTGTAGAATCATCTTTTTTTTGTGAGAGAGATTATTGAGTGAAAAGCAACAATCTAATCTTTATAAAATAAATGAATATTTCTAAGCTTCAGTCTTTGAATGCAGGCAAATTGTCATTTAACCAGTGCGGGATAAAAATCCTGCCTTATGGTTTGTATTCCATTTCTTTTCCCCCAGCCATCCCAAGACGGTCTGGGAAGGATAATTTGGATATAATTTCTTTTTTGTGTGTCAGTGAGGAAGAGTGGCCCTGAGCTAACATCTGTGCCAGTCTTCCTCTACTTTGTATGTGGGATGCCTCCACAGCATGGCTGATGAGTGGAGTAGGTCTGCACCTGGGATCCGAACCCACAAACCTGGACCCAAAGCAGAGTACACAGAACTTTAACTACTTGGCCATGGGGCTGGCCCCCTGGACATAATTTCTCATAATCGAATAATAGCTCATGGTACCTATAAGTCAGTCTTAATCATATTTGCTTGTAGAGGTTGTTTGTCATTTGGTATGTTATACCAATATACTTTGTATATTATGCTAAATGAAACTTTAAAAGTATGTCCTTAAAGCAAGATTTTTACAAAGACTTTTAAGTTTCGGGGTTTTTTTCTACTTTTTTATATTGTGACTTTTTAATCTTCTCCCACATCCTACTCTTTTGTTTTAATTTTTATTTTAGTAAAGGTTATTGGGTGATTCTATTATTAAAAATGCCACTGAAACTATTATATATTTTCACCAATTTTGGGAATTCAGACTAAGTAAAATTATTTAGTCAAATTGATTTTTATTGCTCTGTTCTAGTATTTCATTTATACACACATTTTGTCAAATGATTTCTTCCCAGAGATTTGGGGGCTTAAATCAATAAATATTACTAAAATAGTGATTTAAATTATGGTAGTCCATTAATCAATCCCTTTCTCTAAGAAACATAAATTTCTCCAGGAAACATAAGAAAGACAAAAATACAGAAACTAGGTAAGCTCTGACCTTCACAATCCAGAGATATTTGAGAGAAAGAAGCACAAAGAGGAGAATGGAGTTGGCAAAAATCACTTAGAGGAATATGATCCAATGAGGAAAATAATTGAAATTTAAATCGCATTTAAAAATAACTCAGTAAGTTATATTGCATGGAATATATGGCTATATGTATTTATTTCTATATTTATGCACATGTATGTTTATAATTTTATACATGAGGGCAAAACAATGTCCATTCATTGTGTTACCATGGTAATAGACTTCTGCCAATAACATATTTCATTGTAACAATGTTGGTGCGATTTTGGCATCATTGACATACATTTTTATCCTCCCTATTAAAGGATTGTTCTTTACTCCTGAAAAAGCAAAATCTAGATCAACATAGAATAGTGATGCTCTGTCATTTCTCAAGAACGCAACAACCTGAAACAGTGATTTATGTTTCTGTTTTTTCTTTAAAATTTTAAGCTTATCTTTTCTCTGAAGTTACTCTTGGCTTTATTTATCCACTTTATTCAAAGTTAATTAGTGTCTTTTCTCTGCCACCTGAGCACCTTATACCTGCTTGTATCAGTCATGTTTTATCCCATTGTGATTGTCAGCATGCCTCTCTCTTACTAGACTTGAACTATCCAATAGAACGGATGAGAATAGTCTATGTCTGTGCTGTCCCATAAGGTGTCACTATACATATGTGACTAATTTGCTTTTGGAATGTGGCCAATTCAAATAAAAAGTGGGTTTTTAATTTTTATTCAATTCTTATTCATTTGAACTAAAATTTAAATACCACACTTGGCAAGGGGCTGCCATATTGGAGAGCACGATATTAGAACATAAACTTTTCAACTATGTTTTATTTTTAATTTAAATTGACTGGAAATTTAAAAACTAGTTAGAAGAATTCTTATTCCAGACTGTAACTGGAAGGCTGTACTTGAGAAACCTCCTACATGACCAAGATATTTTTAACCCAACTCTAGATAAATACAAAATTTCCTTTAAAAGGTGACGGTGATTATTGGCCTTTCCATATTCCAGCAGAAACATATTACATTACCCTACATTACATTGTATGTATATTAAGAAAGTGGCCTAGGAAATAACTAACATTTGTAATTTCAATTAAGCTTTGTAAAACATTGTTCTCCATTGTTAAGTATACTTATATTCACACTAACACCTTCTCAAGAGAAATTAACATGATAAATTAACAAACCAGCAAAGTAGGATTTTTTCTGATATCAGTTTTATGTAATATACAAGAACTTATATTTTACCATATATTTCTAAAATCTGCTTTGTAGCATCAGATGGAACAGGGAAAAAATATCGTCTAAAACAAAAAGTGCCTTAATTGTATTTGCTTTGGAAAATAAAAATGCAAATGTAGAATATTTGTTTTTTTCAAAATTTTTGAATAATTCCCCTCCCTTCTACTACACAAGATGTGTTAAATTGGATGGAACTCCATCTGCTTTTATTTTTCAAAGCACTTATATTTTTAAATATGTTTTTCTACTTATTTACACAAGATTCATAGACAGCCAGGTTCTCTGAGTTAAGTGGAAAATTACTGTTTCTGTTTCCTCGTATAAAAGAAGAAATATGCTCTGAAGTCTTTTTTTCCCAAAATTGCATGAATTTATCTAAGTTGCAATGCCCTATTTTAAATATTTACAAAATTATAAGTTTCATAAACAGCTATCAGTCTTGTTAATAACATTTTGTTTACATAACTACCAGGAACTCAATTGGCCATATGAATGCAACATCACATTGAAAGGCTTGCTCCATGATATTAAGTGTATTTTATTATTCATTTATAAGAAAAAAGTAAGTGGAAATATTTAATATTTAACAGGTATTCTGAGTTTATCCACTTTATTGGTAGACATGTCAGGGTGTTATTTAAGATAAAAAGAATTTATTTCAACTGTGGAAATATCTGAAAGAATATGATATATACTGTTGACTTTTTCACCTGTTCAATAATCTGCATAGTCAAAATCACCTGGAAAAAGTATTTCAATCTTATATGGCAAAGAATATAATGTTGCAAAAGCATCTGATACATCTGAAATACTTAGTAGGTCATTGACTCTTAATCATAACCTCAATCCATGCTCCCTGTATAAACTTAGACAAGTAAATTGGTCTCTCAGTAACTGATTTCCCTATTTCCAAAATTGGTGTAATAATGCTTCTTGAACCTACAGTACAAGGACACTGTGACATTGAATATGATAGCACATGATAACACTGTCTTTTGATATTGAAAGAAATTGCTCTGGAAAAAATAAAGTTTGATTTCAACTTCTCTTTTCAGTCTTTGGAAACAGTTGGTGAAAATATTTAAGGAAAAGAAAACTCTTTTCACCTATCATCATTTTCCCTAGTAATCCTTTGTAATTATCAGTGCAGCCTTTGACAAAATCATTAAGTAGGTAAAATATGCACCAGGGCCCAAAAGATGTGTATAGTTTTCTTATTTTCCAGTCTGCTCTTCCACCATGGTGCAGCTCTCCCAAACTGATGGTCTCTTCACTCTTGTCTCTCAAATCCTGCCTTCAGGAAAGTACTGCAAAACAACATTCTGTTCATTTATCCATTTTATCTTGATATTGTGACACTATTGTATAACCACATCTGTCTCCCTAGCTATATTTCTTTATCTCCCTAACAATACAGACTATGTCTTGTTTTGTGGGTTTGTGTTTTGTTGTTGTTGTTGTTATTGAGGAAGATTACCCCTAAGCTAACATCCCTGGCCAATACTCCTCTTTGCTGAGGAAGACTGGGCCTGAGCTAACATCTGTGCCCGTCTTCCTCTACTTTATATGTGGGACACCTGCCACAACATGGCTTGATAAGCGGTGCCAGGATACGAACCCATGAACCCATGGCCACCAAAGCAGAGCACGTGAGCTTAACGGCTATGCCACTGGGCCAGCCCCTGTGAGTTTGTGTTTTTAACCATATTACTTAGCTCAGTATTTACATTTAACAAGTGTTCAGTCAATATTTATTGAATTAATTCATAAATAAGTAATCTTTTTTCCAAATGGTGCCTTTTACTTGGTATCACGGTTTGAAGTTAAAGGAATAAAGATCTAGCTACCAAAATAGTAAGCAACAGTCACACAACACTCTACACATTTGTACATATAAGACAAGCTTTGACTTACAAATAAAAATGCTGCCACCAGAGTTATAAGTGAAGAATCACATCAAACAATTGTGGCTAGTATTGCAACTGTATTTAGAATATATGTATTGATTAAAAAAATGTCTCTTCCCCCTAGTAGATGTACGTAATAATGTTCTGGGTATGCAATGTTAGGGTCACATTTAAACATAGATATTGACAAGGGTAGACAACCAGTTAACCTAATAAAAGGGAATATTCCTAACAAAGAAGTAATACTTGAATGAGGAGATTATTACAATTTCATGAATCCTCTATCTTGTTTACAAAAACACAGTAAATATGAGGTATGATTTTCTCATCTCAATTTTATTAAAAATATCACAATAAAAATGCCAACATTTTGTCCATTTATTTTAATGTCTTTATACTCTAGCTGAACACCTGAAAAATTATAATTGCTGCAATATCCTGTTTAGGGTAAATAAAAGCTCTTAGCCTATTGGTATTTCCTAATAATTTGAGTGATTTTTTTAATTGTAAAAAGCAAAAATTTTACATTCTTTCAAAACTGAATTGTATCTTTTTATCATAGTTTTGTGAATAAATTTCTTAATATATCAAAGCCATTGAAAGCAATGTATAAACAAGTACAAGAAATAATCTGTCAGTGTGGTTCTCTCTCTTTTTTTTTTTTTTTACTATTGATGGGTATTTTATTAACAGTTTTATTAAAGCATAATTGATATACAAAAAATTGCACATATTTAATGTGTACAACTTGATAAGTTTTTATTTTTAATTGACATCACATTTCCACATGGGACATCATCTCAAAATCCAGATTCTCTGAGCATACCCTGGATGAACAATATGAAGTGTATAAGGAAAGTTATGTTTCAATGGAGCAAATATTCAAAATATTCCTGTGTTAAATATCATAAAATTTTTATTTACTCAGAAATTCCCAAACCAATGGATAGCGGTAGATAATTTGAGGGACCTAAAATTTTCAAACAGTGATCCAGTATACCAGAATCCTGAAGAGTATGGACTGTAGGGTCATACTCACGTTGGAGTTCTGGTACTTTTCCTTGCTGATGGTGTAATATTGGGTGTGTCACTTTGATCTAAAAAACATGCAGTTCTACTGAGCAATTAATGACAAGACATTGATATTTTAGCCCACAGGTGAAAAAGAAATATCTGCAAAAATTCTACTAGCTTGCCAATATTTAAAAAATGCAAATACAATCTTTGGTGACTACATTCTTTTTCAACAATTCCAACTGTGAAAATTATAGTGCCGCAGTAATACACACACATGCACACACTGTCTCAAAAAGGGATACGACTATCAACATTTTCTGAACATGTCGTCAAATCTAATTTAGAAATAGTCACTCAATTTCAAGCACAAGTATCAATTTGTGACCTGTGCAAGGAAAGTAGGAAGAAATGTTGGTGCCATAGTTAAATTTTACTGTTAACTATTTCCTCTGCAAAGAATTAGTTATATAAAGGGAAGGGGCTCAATTTGAGAATTGGCAGTATTTGTTGGTGAAGCTGAGAAAAACAAAACCTGTGGAGCAAAAAGCATCTTCTGACTTGGGCCAATACACACCACCATGCAGGTTGCTCTATGCCATACTTTTGTATTTGATCCTAGTTTAGCAACACTTTTTTTTTTAATTAGAATTTTAAACTGATTTTCATGTGATATTAAAACTATTATATAAATTTAATACTGTGTTAAAATTTTATTTATATTTCAACATGACTTTGTAATCTTAACTTACATGACTATTTTGAGTGTCTAACTCCACATTATGCCACTAATGAATTGGAAGATTCTTTTCCTAAACTATTATGCTTAATTATGAACACTATGTCCAGTAGTGGAAGTTGAATAAAGAAACACTCACTTTCCTGCTAAAATAATAGTGTATTTGTAATGTATAATTATCTACTGGGAAACCCTTACCCATGAGATTTACTGCTTATAATTATGCAATATGAATATACTATTTGTGCAGTTTAAAAAAATTCTAAGTTTATTTGCAGTGTTTTACTCTCCAACCCTCACAACTGTTTTTGTCTTATTCTCCTTCTGTTTTAGAATACACTATTTGCACAGGATCAACTATCATGTGGGCATCATCCCCACATCCAGATTATGTGAAGTGACTTTGGATGAACAATACCAAATATGTGAGGAAAGTATTTTTCAGTGGAGCAAATTTTGGAAAATGGTCCTGTTTGAGATATCTTAAAATCGAATGGTGATGGAGTATTTGAGGAAGCTCAAGTTTTGAGGTAGGAACCCAGCATAACATAGCCCTGAAGAATATGGGCTTGGGCCAGATTTTGCTTTGAGTCCTGGTACTACCTTTTGCTGAAGGTGTAATATTGGGCATATCATTTAACCTTTGTAAGCCTCAGTTTTCTCACTGTGAAAAGGAATTCCATGAGTCATTCAACAAACGTTTGTTGAGTCCCAATGTATGCCATGTACACTGCAAAACAGTGAGATGATAGTATAAATCACCTTATACAAATGGAAATGTTAAATAGAAATCAAAATAGAAGCTATCTTGACTAACTCCCACTTAGCTAATTAGTCAACAAATTTTATTTTGTTGGTGAAACCTACTGGAGGAAGCTCAAGGCATGAGAATTGTGCACAGACAAGAGGATTCCTGCTAAAACATCCATGCGCTTCTGCTCCTAGAAGTCTTTTAAAACGTTTAGACCTGCTGCACTTGTTATTATAATTAATTTGTTATACAAATTGAAGAAATATGAATGAGTAAAGAAATGTTTCTCTAAAAACTAAGTTAAATATTGTGGAAAATTGAAAATGGCAAATCATTAAACAAAATGTCATTTTAACTAGGGATAGCCAAGGCAATTATAAAAGATGATGAAAATTTAGAAAATCTTGAAGTAGAATGTGTTCAATGAATTTTCAAGTGTCTTAAGTTCTTGATATCTTTACAGAAACTAAAAGTGGCAATCAATGACAATGAACCATGGGTTTGTTGACGTGAAACAGCTTGTGGTGATATCGAATCAGCAGATTCACATTAAAGAGAAGGTCTTCTTTCTACAGACAGAGATTGGTGAATGAATGCTGTGCATTTAAATATAATACTGAAGACGTGGATTTTTTTTAGTAAGTTCTTGTTTGAACCGTTTCTTTGTATCCATTGGCTAAAGAAATGTTGGTCTTTCATTCATTTATTATGAGAGCTCTTAGTCTGAAGTGTTTACTGTTGTGTTTGGAGCATACTGTGTGCTCATCATGTGCTATTGTAGATTTTGAAAGAAAGGTGTCCACAGTTATTCAGCTGCTAGTAAAGCCACTCTGATTCAGTGCATTTCCCCTGTTGAATATTTTTATATAAATTTAATGTTTGTGTCTACAGAATTAAGGGTCGTTCTTTCTCATATTTCTCTCACTTGTGATAGCCCACTTCTCACTTGCTCAAACATCAAATCCCACATCCTCATTTTATGTCACTCTGTGTCTCCAGCTAACGTTGAATATTAAGATAAAAACTGTGAAGAGTCTGCGAATACCCCGCTTACCAGTTAACACATTGTCCTGCCGATTTTATATATGTCTCCTGAAGAAGACATCAGATCCCTGGCTCAGAGACACAGATCATTATTACTCACAGCAGCCAGAGGAACACCCTCGCAGTGGCATTTCCTGAGCCCCACCCCCCACAGGGCGACAATGGGGGCCTGATGTTCACCTGAATGAACAGTGCAGTTGGCACCACAGGATAGGAACCCTGGAACTATAAGACTTGAGGCTTACTTCGGATGGCTGTACATCTACTCATCTCCCCAGTGACAGGCAGAGAGAAGGAAAGGGAGGAGGGGACAGAGAGAGGGAGAAAAGGGGAAAAGGAGAGAGAGAGAGAGACCTTTGCTCTGAAATGTAAATGAATTCTTTCTGGAGAGGGGAAGGGGAGGAGAGGGAAGGGGATGGTCTCTAGCTTCCCATCCCTACCCTGGAACGTAAGCAAATGGCTCCTGGGGGAAAAAAGCCTTTAATCTCTCTAGAGGTTTCTATCTTTAGGGCTGCAATTCAATCATCCTTTCATTTGTGCTCTTTATTTAGAAAAGGCTTATCCTTCAAAACTCATTTCTTCTTCCTCAACTTTCTTAGCAAACATGCTGTTCTTTTATTGTATTGGGTACGTTTCTTCTCCCGGCATTGCTTGTTGTCTCTTCATAAAAATCTGTCTTTGTTTTCCAAATAGAGGTGTAAAATAGCATCCAAACCTTCTTGAGTTCTAGCTCCCAAAGACTGTGGCATAAGGAAAAGAGACAAAAAGGCCATCTCAAATGTTTGAAATACATATACTGTGCCAGGAACTGATCTAGGCATTTTATATATTGTCCCATTTGATCTTCATGATAATTACGGAAGACAGATGTTATTTCATTTTTGTTGAGAAAACTGAAACTTGAAGTTTATGCACTTTTGAACTGGGAATTTCAGGACTCCAATCCAATTCTTTTGAGAATGTTTTTTTCTTAACTTGAAATTAAAAAATAATGTATCCCAAACATAAAGGATTGGTGATCATTACCAATGACAACTCAGGATTAAATGTTAGAAATTCCACTCGTGCGAGGGGAAAATGTATCATTTGTTCATTTTAAGGACCTCTCAAACCATTTATTGAAACTTTTACAGTTAAATTTGAAAAAAATCATAATGGTTTTAAATAAACATACACAAGTTTGTCATAATATATTTATGCTTTCAATGTGACTTAGAAAACACAAATAACTTTATGATTATAAATATATATATAAACAGCTACTCATTGACATTGCAAATGCACAACAATTATTCATCCAGTACTAGAAAGCCAACACAAAAACAAATGATGTGCAGAACCCAGTGGTTTCATATAACGTAATTAAAGAGTCCATTGCAGAAAATAAGATACAATGAAATAGTTTGGATACAAGCACAGAGAAGCTGTAACAAAGTGCTTACTCTGGTTCTGGCAACTAAAATAACTCTCCTGAGAATCGCCAAACTTCTCTTCTATTTCACTAATGTACTCTGCCTCACAAAATGATTTTTCCACTTTGACACTTGTTTATGTTCGTTGGGTGTGTATTTCATTGAAAGCATAGCACATATTTTACAGAATCAAGTAATTTTACAGGGCGTGTGATGAAAAGAGCAGTTCTGCTCTCCTATCCATTTCCCACTCTTCAGAGACTATCACTGTCAACTTTCTTAGCTGATTGTCATATCTGTAAAAACATGGTTATAAAAAAACATAGTTATATTGCTGCATCTATTTTTTTTAATTTCAGACTTTGATTATGACTTTCCACTGTGAAAGATGAGGCTTGGCCTCTTTCACACAGGAGGGCTACCCCCTCCAAAAGATGTTGAAAACAAACACACGCTCACACATGTACACGCACGCACACAGACTCTCTATTCCTCTTATAAATCTTGCTGGTATGGTTATATTATAACTTTGATTAAATAAGAACTAAAGATTTGTATTATTATGTCTAGTAAATGATATATTTATTGTACAATGAAGTATTTATTGTACAATGATTAGTTTTCATCATTCTTTGGGGGTGCTTCTAGGTTTTATATCCAGTATTATATACAGTACATATTTAGCTCCAAATCCTGCCCCATTTCTCAGCAGTATATTAAAACAAATCCAGTATTCTATCAATTTAATCTTCTTGAAGAAATTTCACCTGGAACTTTATGGGAAGTTCACTCTCATTTTTTTTGCACTAGATCAACATCTGTTGCTTTGGAACCTCATTTAGACACCTTCTATAAGGTGTTCTCATGTTCTTTCTGTGCTGGATCCCCTGTTTCCTAGATCTCTTGTGTCCTGGATCGCACATCTTCCTCCTTTTTAGTTTATTCTCTTTGTGGTGGGGAATCTATCCACCAGTAGCTTCCTGAGAAAGAGTGCATGAAGAAGGTGGGAACGTTTGAGACAACGTCTAAAGATATCTTCATTCTTTCCTAAACTTAAATAATGGTTTGATTATGTATATGTTATGAGAACAGGGCAAAGAGGCAAAGAGCTCACATACTAGACTTCCAGAAGCTCAGTTTATTAGGCAAAACTCATGAGGGCAAGAAGTTCCATGTTGCTGATTATGTTCTAGTTCCGCATACACCGATATGACTGACGTGGACATCGGGCTCTGAGAGAAGACCCTCACCCTTTGGGTGTGAGGCTTCTAAACTGCATTATTAGAGAATCATGTCCCCGCCCCTGTTGTGATCACAGCTAGGGTAAAGTAGCCCTGTTCTATGGAAGAAACTTGCCTCTATTCTTTTCTGCTAGTTTAGAGTTCATGGTAAAAGAAGCACTGGCTCCTTACCTAGCAGGGTCTGGGCCCTGGGTATAAGGTCAGTGATTGGCTGAGATTAAACACTAATCTGTAACAAATTTGGATCTTTACAGGAAACCTGCTCTCTTTATGGGACATCAGCCTATAGGAGATCAGTCCTGGATAGGTCAGTCCTTATTTCTCAGTCCTCTCTGAGATCCCAGAGGATCCCAAAGGATTTTCTCCAAGCAAAATATTCTACACTCAACCTGTAAATGCTATAACATTACTGTGAGAGGAATCAGAAGATGGTTATATATGGTCAGGTGGCCATTTCCAGGGGAAAATCATGTCTATTGAGGCAAAGTGGGGGACAATTATTTGTAGAAATAGTTCAGGAGGCACACTGCCCAATCTGAGAAGTGTTAAGTAGACTCATGGATAGCTGCTGTATGGGATCAAAAAAGGCTGCAAACAAGAGAATGTTGTTAGGAGACATTGGAATGGCTTCCAGAGCTCCTAATAAATTCAGCTCACTGGCAGATCCATCAATATTAACAGAGGAAACCATCACCTGAAAAGTGCACTATGTGTGGGAAGAAAAAAATAGCCACCAGAACCCATGCAGAATGCCTTAGCATTGCAGCACAAGGACGGTGAGGGACAGTCTTTGACCAATTCTATTGTGTTTGGGTATCCTTCAACACTTGAACTTTGTGTAAGGGAATCCGCAGTTGGAAAGTCAATACCTCTGCCTGGACATCTCAGTCAAGAGATGACTCTGGGGTTTTAGGGGAGGGATGGTTCATCCTATCAGAATGACTATATTATTATCTTAATCTCACGGGGAGTGGGTACAGTTTTGGGATTGTCCTTATGCATGTGTTCCAGATAAAACGTTTCCTATCCTAATAGCCCCTCCAATCTATGTGCAAGGTGGCAAGACTGATTACACACATCCTTAGATAATCATGAAGAAGACACCCAATATCCTCTTCCAATTGTGTCTTTGTGGATGTGTGTGTGTGTGAGAGAGAGAGAGAGATTTTGTCATGGGGTCTTCCCTTGATGGAATCCACCTCTTCTAAATGACTCTTTCCCGAGTAGTTAATAAGCAAGGAATTTTGTTCCATTCAACAAATTCCCTGGTTCTCACTTTCTTGAGAGCAGTGAAAGTGAATTCCTGTGAAAAATCAGAAGCCATACATTCTAATGGCTATTCCTGTACCGTCTAACAGACATTTCCAATATCTAAGATTTTCAAAAAGAGATCTCTGATTCCTTAATTCGTTTTCAGAAGTCCATATCAGGGTGTGCAACAAGAAACCTTGCTCATTGTGCCAAATGTCCTGTATAAAGAACATATAGCAACACAACACACACATATCAAATACACTGAAGCAGCATTTCTTAGGAACAACTCATGGAGACAGAAGAATGAATAGGTGTGTAAGTCTCTCATTGCCTATTGTTTTCCAAAGATCACCTAGGAGTCAGTCTGGCCTGAACAGCAGACATGGAAGAGGGAATCCACACCTTGAGCTGTGGAGCTTAAAGCTACATAATTGTGAAATGCCAACTGCTAAACTTGTATAATCAGGTGCTAGGATACAATAGCAGTGTGATGTGGTAAAACCTTAGCTCCAGGCCTACACTGCCAAGTCTGCCTTCATGGTTGGTAAGCATCAGTGTTTCCCATGGTGTGACCGGACCCTGGAGTCCAAGCTTTCAGGCTACCAAAGATGCCAAGCCTTAAACTTGGCGCCATGGAGCTCTGCAGGAAGCTAATCTTTTCTGAGAGAGACAAGCCATCAGGAGATCAGTCCCAGATAGACTAATCCTCATTTAGCAGTAGAGAATTATATGTTGCAAATCATTTTTCCTCAAAAATCCAAAGGTCTTTTTCCGTCCTCTTCTGACACTGTTGCTTTTGAGAAGGTGGATGCTGTTCTGATTCTTAATCTTTTTTATGTGGCTTCCTTTCCTTCTTCTGGAAAGTGTATAGGCTACTTTCCATAGAGGCATTTTTGTCTCTAAGGATCTTAAATTTCACAATGATATATTTTACTATAAGTCTATTTTCTACCAATGTGTTGGATAAAAATAACTTTTTAATCTGAAACTCAAGTCTTTCAGTTTTCAGAATTTTACTTGAATTAAGACTTTGATGATTTCTTTCCCTCCAGTTCTTTTGAAAATCCCTGTTACTCAGTAATTACATACCCTGAACTAGTCCTCTTATTTTATTATCTTTTCTCTCCTATTTTATATCTCTGGATACCCCGGGTGATATTATTTTACTTTTCAATCTGTGTATTGAGATTTTCAATATTGTTCTCATATTTTTAAATTTTCAAGTACTTTTTATGGGACTAAATCTTTTACATAAAATATAGATATTGTTGAATACAATGTCTTTTTTACATCTATAAATATAGCCAGGATGCTTTCTGAAGTCTTCTTTTTCCTGTATGATCTCAGTTTCCTCCAAGTTGTTATGCCCACTTATCTTTGTTTCTAATTTCATAAATACTTAGTGAGCTCAGGCTGTCTGTTCTTATTTAAGAATTGGTTAATTAAAAATACTTTGAAATACTTTGAAATACTTGTGTCATAGATGGAGCTAACTGAATGTTCTGTTTTCTTGAGGAATCCAGTATAATTTATTCTCTTCTCCTGGTATGATGAAGTTCCCTACTCTCACTCAACGACTACCAAAATTTAGTCTTAATTTCCCTGCAGGGGTGAGAAAGGTCTGCATGACAGTATTTTGGAAACCAACTGAGAGGAGATGGTGTGAGTGTTTTAGGGAGGGGAGGAGCTCAGTATTCACCATATAAACTTCCACTTCGCCCTCCTGTTTTCAGTGTGGTCCAACTTCAACCATGATTTCTGTCTTCAGCCCAGGTACGGTATGTTTTATGGTCTCCAGAAAATCTCCAGTTTTCTGCCAGGGTGAGAGAGGGGTCATCAACTAGGTTCTCAAAGTGAAGAGGGGATCTGTGGTTCCAAGTTATCTTTAATCAGATTTTAAAACAATCCTCTTTTATCCAATACTTACAGAGATCCTGAATGTCACTAATTCCTGGGCCTTTTGGGGACTGTATGACCAACTCACTCAGCTTTACCTTCTACCAGGTGAGGATTCAGCTTTCTTGGGCTGAGTCAGTCAATTTCTACATCTGCACTGCAGTTCAAAAATATTATTGTTCTTGTCAACATAAGTCATATGAAAAGCCCACTTCTCTCACTTTATTGAGGTATCTGAAAAGCCAAAGTGTAAGTATTTGTTGAATTCACCACCCTTGTCTAGAAGTTTTACAGTAAAATCCACGATATCAAGCCCCACAACATTTGCAAAGAAGTTTAGGGGACTAAATCCTTGAGATTATAAGAAGGTGCTTCAGAAAGTTAGCATAGCTGTAATCATGCATTTCCCACAGTGTTGCGAAATTAAATGAGGAAATGTAATCACTTCTAAAATGTGTATGTAAATCTTCCATTGAAACTCTTTTAATCTCTATGTTTTAATCTATTCATTAATCTGAATGGTTTCATAGAAAAGCTAAAAAGGGCACATACCTAGATCTCTTCATACTAGCAGGAATAAGCATATTAGAGGGGAAAAGCTTGAGTTACAGGAAGAATGGCAAATCTGGTGCCATGCAGTATTACTCCCTTAAAAATGAAATTATTGGGCACCAGCTGTTAGTTCCAATTTTATTTCTCATAAAATGGAAAGCAAATACTCATAATCCTGCAGTAACAAGTGCTGCAAAATATAGAAAAAGGTTGACCGTGCATAATTTACATGACTTTGTAACATTTTCATTCAGTGCAAACCGAAACTTCCTGTGAGGTACATGTTTTGTTCAATATCACTGCTTTGAAATTACACAGTTTAGATTCTGAAATCATGTGCTAATAGGTCTTTTAACCACCAGAAAGCAATCATAGAACTGGATTTTAGCTTTGTTGTTAGTCGCCTTAAGTGTATTCCAGCGCCTAGTGACTCTGTGTACAGCAGAGCGGAACCCCGCCTGGCCTTTTTGCACCATCCTCTCACCTTCCGGCACTGTATCAGACAATCCTCCACTGCTATTCATAGGGTTTTCACGGCAAATTTTTCAGAAGTAGGTGGCGAGGTCCTTCTTCCTGGTTTGTCTTCATCTGGAAGCTCTGCTGAAACTTGTCCACCATGGGTGACCCTAGTGATATTTGAAATACTGGTGGCACAGCTTTCAGCATCATGGCAACAGGCAGCCATGACAGTATGACAACTGATGATGGGTGGTGTGGTTCCCTGAACAGAAATGAGCCTGGGCTGTGGAAATGAGAGTGCAGAATCTTAACCACTAGGATTTTAGCTATGTGATCAGTAAAACTCTAGTCAATTCAGCAAAACAGAAGTGATATCAATAAAAACATAAATCTGTTTTTCTTGTGCAGCAATTATGCAAGACATTTATTTAAACTTTATTTTTTTTCATTTCCCATTGATTGCTCTGACTTTGTGAAAACAGCACAACTAGTTATACAACCTCCAGACTAAAAAATGCTGATACTTCAAATTATACTTTTTTTTCTACTATATGTCATATTCACCAGCAATGTTCCAAATAATGAAGGTAAATTACTGAGTCTGATGTTTTTTAACTGACTATGATTTGTGTTGGGATCTATACAAGTATAGATTATTATTTAAGAAATACTTAAAAAAAGAAAAGATTGATGTATCAAATATTTTCTTTCATTTACAAAATAGTTTCAATTGCAAAGTGGGAAGTCTCAAAAATGTAATACTTGTCATTTGCATTGACACATCTGATATTCGAATCTGTGAAGGTAAAGTAGCAATCCAAGGATTCTGTGTATGACTATAGGAATTTATAAAGGAAAATTTCCATGGGATACCACTTTCCTACCCATAAACCATGTCGTGTTTTGTAATGTATCAGATTGGCTAAGCTGGAACCACCTTCCCAGGAATCTCCTTTCCTTTACGTTCTGGGTTATTTGAATAAAAATGAAATTAGTGAGATTGAAAAGGAGAAAGTGAAGTAGTAGAAGGTTTTGCTCCCTGAGTGTCATCATGATCAGAGGCGATAACTGTCAGATGCAGATACTGGTGAATTCCATGTTGTCCTCACCCTCTCATGCTCCACATTAAACTCTTCTTCCCTGTCCATCCTGATGACAAAAGTGATCCCAGGTCCACCAACAAATGCAGAGGCAACAGCCTTCCATGAACGTCTCCACCAGTTCTTTATGTTTCCACTCTGGGAGTTAGATGTCCCCGGCTCTGGGAGCTCTGGTTAGCTGATTTTTCTCTAATCTTCATATTCTCCTCTCAGACTATTATGCCGCTTCCTTTTCCCACAACGTGTAAGCCTTATTCTTACAATAAATTATTTTTTCCATTGTCCTCATAATAGTTCTGTTTCTCTAATGGACCTCTAACAAATACAGATTTTTTAAAAAGATCAAAACTATGCTTTACTCTAGATAGGAAGTAAATAAATCACATGTCAACAAGTTATGTCAACTACAAATATTACAGGAAAACTGTTCTGGTAAAGTTTGCAATTTATAATAAGTGTAAGATTCTTCAAAAATTTCACCATGGCAACCACGTTGATCCTATCTTTTCTCTAATTACCACTTACCATTTATTTTATTTTGATCTGTTGTTATTTGCTCAGTATCTTCACTTTTTGCTACTAAAATGGTCATTCTTCGTTATTAATTTCTAATTTTTCTACTTTCAGTCACACATCAACTTTCCCTTAGAAAGGAAAGGAATTGCTCCCTAGATATACTCAGTTCATATCACCAAGACAAGAGAATTTTTAAATGAATACAAAAATATGTCAACTTATAGAAACTTCAGAACTCAGAAATGAATTACTGGTGTGCAACCAGGCACTATGTTGCTAGAGACCTTCTAAAACCTTTACCAGTTAGCTTGCCACACTACCAGCGGTCCCACTATTTCTTTCCTTGACGTTATTATGACAATTATGTGGTCTTGCTTCTATTTTTTTCTCTCTTGCATTTAACTTCTTCTATAATCAAGCATAACTAAGACCTTTTCTGAACCTTGACCTCCACACCCTCCATTTCTGATGAATGCTTGAAGGACTATTCTTACTATACTGCACCACTTTATTATTTTTATAAATTTCTACATGTTTAAAAGAATCATGTTTCTTAAGATTTTAAAACTGGTTTACATTTGAAAGCAACTCAATGTAATGAAAAGAAAAGTCCTTGAAAAATATTCTGGCTTGTTTCTAGCTATAAAATAAGAGCTATAGGATTGTATTAGGCACACAAATTAAAGCCTTTAAATTAAACGCAGTAGATTTTTGTGAAATGCTATTCATACACTAATAGAAAGTGATTACTTTTAATACATGATATCTCAAACTAAACTAGGTCAGTGTTTTATAAATTACTATCTGCTATAAAAGAGGGAGGGAGAGAGAGTCCACCAAAGAAGTTATGCCTCATAGAAGACAAGATTGTCTTAAACCGTTGAGTTTTTAGAGAAAAATAAATCCTTTGGATATTGCTGATATAAAATTACTGATTTTTACCTGAACTTTCCTCATAATTTCTCAGTGGACAGACTCAGAAATATACGTATTATACTTACACATGTGAACAGTAGATAGACTAGGTGCCCCACTACCAACCCCTACCTCTTGGGGTTTGTGCCTTTGCTTATGTTCCCTCCCCTTGAATGTGGATGAGGTTTGTGAATTGCTTCTAACTAATAGAACATGACAGTGACAGGAAATCACTCTTGTGATTATGCTACATTGTATACAACTCCACGTTGCTTGCAGACTCGCTCTCTTACTCTCCTTCTATCCTTGATAGAAGCAAGCTATCATGTTGTAAACTACCTATGGAGTATCCACATGGCAGAAACCATAGGCAACCTCTAGGAGATGAGGGTGACTACTGGCAACAACGAGCAAAAAACTGAAGTCGTAGTCCCACAACTGCAAGGAAACAAATTCCGCCAACAGCTCAAGAGATCTAGGAAGCAGATTCTTCTCTAGCTGAACCTCCAGGTGAGAACACTTCCTGCCAAGCCCTGGAATGCAGCCCGGTGAGACCCTGACCCAGAGTCTCAGCTAATCTGTACCTGACTCCTGATGTACAGAAACTTGAGACAATAAATATGTGTTGTCTTAAGCTTTAAGTTTGTGATGATTTGTGACACAGCAATAGATAACACACTTGCATATACACATTTCTACAAATATCTATGAGTTCATACTGATACCACTTAGCCCAATCCAACGAGGCGGGAGAGATGAGTCGAGCCTTCTTCCTTTCCTTCTTTGTAATTCCTTTCTTCTATAGTGAGAAATTTAACCCTCATTAACCACCCTATATTTTATTTGCCCAATATTATTATACACATAAAGTAGTTTCAGAATTTTTAACTTCTAAACCATGTAAAATGCAAATTTACTTACTATCGTACAATCTTTACATATAGTTATTTTTATCTTTAGACTTAAAATATATTGTCAAAATACTGTTTTAGGAAGTTTTCTTGTCAGTTCATTTCTTCCCCATCCCCTTTGCTGTGGTTATGTTATTACTTGTAACATAGGTTCATTTGTTACATTTTGCACACTATTTGGGGTTTTATTTAAATGCTGGTTGACTTAAATTGCTCATTTACTTTTTTGGACATGTGAAACATTACCACGGTTCTAAAAGTCAAAGGAGTTTTCTCATTGTCACTACCCCATTATCCCTACTACGTCATTCTGATGCCCCCCATTTTTGCACCCCATTTCCGCTCACTCCCTACTGGCAACCCATTTCATTAGGTTTGGGATTATAATTCTTGTATTTCTTTTCTGAAAATAAGTAAATATATATGTGTTTCCCTATATCCCTTTTCTCTTTCTAGTATGCCATAGATGCTCTTTTGCATTTTGCTTTAAAAAAACCAAACATACACTGGGGCTCATTCAATGCTAGTTCATACAGATCTTTGGCATTTTTTTTAATAGCTTCACAGTAATCCATTGTGTAAATCTAACATAGTTTAGTTACCTATTCTTCTATGTATAAGTATCTAGATTGTTTCCATTATTCTGAATTTGCAAACAATACTGCATTAAATATCTATGTTCCTAAGCACTTTTCTGTTGTTGGAGATGTGTCTTCAGGGTAGTAATAAGATCAAAAAGGTAAGTGTCTAGAAGTAAGATTAAGAAGGTAAGTGCAGGGGCTGGCCCAGTGGCCCAGCAGTTAAGTTTGCACGTTCCACTTCAGCGGCCCAGGGTTTGCCGGTTCGGATCCCAGGTGCAGACCTATGCATTGGGTGTCGAGTCATACTGTGGCAGGCGTTCCACATGTAAAGTAGAGGAAGATGGGCACAGATGTTAGCTCAGGGCCTGTCTTCCTCAGCAACAAAAAAAGAGGAGGATTGGCGGCAGATGTTAGCTCAGGGCTAATCTTCCTCAAAAAACAAGAAAGATAAGTGCATATGTATACATTTTTAGGTATTGTCAAATTCCTCCCCAGAAGAATGGGACCAGTTTGCTTTCCATTAGAAAATTTTGAAAATGGCCACAGAATGTGTTGTAATCCATTCTTGCCAATCTGATTAAGAAAAAAATTGTGTATCTGTATTGTTTTAATTTGCATATCTCTTAATTATGAATGAGTTTGGGATATTTTTTCAAAGAGTTGAGGAACATTTTAATAATTTTTTGGAGAAATATCTTATATATTTTGTCCATTGTGTTTTTGATCCCTTGTCCTTCAAATTATAAGATATAGATATTCATACAAACACACACAGATACTCACATAGAGATATTAGCTCTTAGTTTTATCTTGCAAATATTTTTCTCCCAGTTTTTCAGTTTTATGGCTTTTTGGGGGCCTTTTTACCTTTTGAGTTGACTTAGGATTTTTGAGTCATAATAAGCAAGATTTTACAAACATTGAGGTTAGAAAGAAATTCACTCAGTTTTCTTCTAGAACTTGATGGTTTTATACATTAAATTTAAATACCTAATCTATTTGGAGTTTATCCTTGCATGTGGTGTGAGGAATGGAGCTAAATGTATCTTTTTCTGAAAGGTTACTCAGTTGTCCCAGCATCACTCGTTAAACACTCCATCATTGCCCCAGGATTTTGAGATGACGTATTTGTGAAATATTAAATTTCCATATGTACCTTGGGTCTATTTCCTGGCTTTCTTTTCTATTCCACTTGGTCTATTTGGAACAGCAACACAACGTTTTAATTATAGGGGCTTATCATATGCTTTAACGTGTGGTGTAGCTAGTCTTTCCACTTAGTTTAGCTTTCTCAGTGTTTTTCAGATGATCTGTGCATGTTTGTTTTCCCATATGAACTTTTGAATCAACTTGTCTAACTCCATAAAAATGCTTGTTATATTAACTTAGAATTACATTACACTCATAAATTCACTTAAGAAAAAACTTGCATGTTTGTGATGTTAATTTGTCCCGTCTAAGAACAAAGAATATCTTTCCATTATTTAAAATCTGAAGTCTTTCAGTAGCGTTGTAAGATGTTCTTTAGGTTTTGCAAATTTCGTGTTAAATTAATTCCAAAATAGTTAATTGTCTTTGTTGCTATTTACAATTGTTATTATTTGTGCAAATGCAGGCTAAGAAGTTTTGTTTTCATTTTATCTGCTCACTTTATTCTTTTGTTGTTGGAGCTAGTCTCATCATTGGGACTCTAGGATTTTGCAAGCAACTATTATGCCTCTGATTTATTTTATCTAGTCAGGGTGGCTGATACCTCTATGAAAATGTTGAAGCTTAGTGAAGAGAGTAGGTATCCTTTCTTATTCCCAATCATAGTGGAAATGCTTCATTCCTCTAGTGTGTTTCCCTAATAATTAAAATATTAAAATACTGGCTTTGGGACTCAAGTATATATGTATATGTATATACATATATATATATACCTTATGTATATAAAATTTATCATCTTAGGTCCTATTTAGTTGACTGTTTTTGTCAGAAATGGTGTTAAATTTTGTCAATGGCTTTTTAGCATTTATGGAGATAATTACCTTGCATTCTAATAATAAATACTACCTGGTCATGATGTATTCTATTCTTGATATACTGTTAATGTACTATGTATAGCACTTGATGTACTTAATTTGCTATTATCTCTTAATATCTTATTTAATATTTTTAATTGGTGTTCATGAATGATAATTGTTTGTAGGTGTTTCTCTGTACTATTTTATCAGATTTAAATGCAATGTTATGCTTATTATAGGAACTGGAAAGTTTTGTTTTTGCATGCTATGAAGTAATGTATAGAGCTTTGAGATGATTTAATCTTTTAAAGTTTGGTAGAATTCCCCTGTGAAATCATTCTGGGCTTGGTGCTCTTTTCTTTTTGGTAGGGTAATTTCCTAATAATTTTCTCGTTTTGAAATTTAAAAGATGTCTTCCTTGCTTATAGCTTCCTCTCCTCAGGTCTCTGAATACAAATTTTTTAGGGATAAAAACAATCTAAGGGGCAATCTGTGTCATAGACAGTGCTTTATTTTCAAATGTTGCTTCACTATAACACTGAATCATTATCTTTAGATATAATTACAGGTGATGTATTTTGTTTTCTCTGAAGATAAATTGATTCTTCATTTAAATATGCAACATAGCCTCCTTCATATATGCTTAGAATTTTCAGGTTACTCTTAGCTTAGGCTACTAAATCTCTCACTGAGTCTGCTGTTAGCTTTATTCTCCAGCGTTGGCACATATAGTCAAGGTGTGCCTTTTTCCTGTGGGAGTTTGAGCACAATGCAGTGGAAGATGGGGTAGAATAATGAAGTTATGACATCTGATATTCAACTCAAACAAAATAAAAACTTTGAAAAATATATTTACCTCAACCATCTAGCAGTAGGTTGAACGATCCATTGTTTTTAATCTCAAATATCTAAGTTCAAACTGAAAAAAAATTTATAGACTTGGCTCCAACTGGAGTACAGAAAAAATACGTGACATTTTTCAAAAGTTGTGTTTTTTTCTCTGAATTTCCTTGAAAACATTAATCACTTAGGATATTATTTTGTTCTAATCTACTGGATAAAAAACAAGATGACTTGTCTATATCTCTTTTTTGCAAGTTGATCTTGTCAAGCAAACACTAAATTACCTGAGGAAAGAAAGAAAATACAATCATCCCTGGCACACAGTCACTAGGTCTATATACACAATCCAATAGTAAAAGGATCTACGGAAAAAATTTTTCAAATGTGCTAATACTTCTGAGCATAATATATGGTGCTAAATGTCACACTCTTTCTCTACGATCCCAAGACCTTCCATTGAGAACTTTCTAGTTTCTCAGAAACTTGTTACGTGGTAGGTGAGGGTTCCCCAAACCGTTAAACCACTGACTCCTCTTGATAAATGCAACATCTCAACCAATCTCATGGTATTATTTGAAATCCTACCTTAATCATATCTTAAAACTAAACATAAATAAAAGCAATAAGAGAGATGTTATTTTGTTTTTCACTCACACTTTTATGCTATGATTCCCCGTAGCAGAGCATGACTCAATCCTGAACTGCTGCTGTCTTACTTTATTCATTACAATCAGAGAGAAAAAAGGTTTTGGAATGAGGAGATCTACAAAAGCAAAAGTAGGAGGGAGGAGCAAGGTGGGTTTAGAATTTCCAAACCAGAGGATTCACCATAGTCCTATACGCTATAGGCACAGAAGGAAGGATGAAGAAGAAACAGGTTCCCTGCCCCCAACTCAAGATTAGTGAGAAGGCGTTGTAATGTGTTTGCCATCTAGGCATAAGTTATTAGCTTTCTTAATTCTTCAGGAACTTTTGTCATAATGTGTTAAACAAATGAAACCTACTACCCCAAGGCCACATATCTTAAGAGCTTAGAAAGAAGTTAGTTCCTCCTCATCTGCTCAACTGTGTGAATTCAACTTTTCTTAACAAAGATCCTGCCCTCTGAGAAAGTCATTTGTTTTTAGAATTAAAGCATAAATAAAGTGGGAAAAATTAGATAATAGGAGAAAGTAGATATAGAATATAAGTGATTATGCAGAAACAAACACAAAGGATGAACTGGACAAGATGCGTCCTCTATAATAAATGAAGTCATAGGGCACTAATTCTGCAAATTATTTCATCATGTCATGGAAAGTGAATCAATTTCCTGATGAAGCTGGAAGGGAATTTTTAGCAATTGACAAATCCATTTTAAATCTTGGCTCTGCTCTTTAGTAGTTGTTGGTAAATCTTAACCTATTTGAGCTTGAGTTTTCTCATCTGAAATCCAAATTAATGCTTATGTTGTAGCGTTGTTGCAATGTTTACGTGAAGCAATGAATTTTAAAGTCCAGACAACTGTTTTACTCTGAATACTACTATTAATATTCACATTCCTAAGCTTATCTATAGTTTCTATAGTCCATGATTTGAGTGATTAAAGACAATTTCAAAGAAACACAGGCAATATAAAGGTAGTTACACCACATTCGTAAAAGTAGAGAGGGAGAAAAACACCCTCACGTACAATACCATTACTCGAATGCCTATGCTAGGGAATGCAGAAGCAGTTTTAATGCTCTCATCAGTATGTTAATAAGGAGAAGCAATTTCAGGAGCAAGAAAATGAACCTCACTAAGCCTTTAGGGCAAGGTACAGAGTTGTAAAGAGTCCTCCCTCCAAAAACCCAAACTCACTGCTGTTCTGGCCAAGTCCTACAACCCGCTGCTCCCTCTGGCAGTTGTACAGCCTGCTCTGACTGTCTCTGGGGATAAGGATATTGCCGCCAAAGCTTCATTTAAGTGTCGATGTGAAAGCATTAAGTCAATGCAAAGAATCATTTTACTATTGCACATGGCCCGCAGCCCTCATCATCAATATATGGAATCTCAAAAGCACATTTTTTCCATTCTGTTAAATAAAAAGTGAAAAGTAAATAGGTTGATATTACTATTTGCAGTTAGTTCTAAGCTTATCAAATTTTACCAAACCAGCACTTCACCATCATGCCAATTTAATTCCTTCACCAAATACGTGATTGATGTTAGAAAAACAGCATTTCTCAAGAGTATATGAGAAAATTAAATAGCAGTTAGAATTCTGACCTTGCTGTTTTGATAGCATGCCTCTCTTTAAGCAAATGTAAACTATTATTTCTTTAGTTTTACAATCATAAAATGGCATCCACTCCTGCTGGTGTCTCTAATCGCAGTTCATGGTTGAAGTGTAATGTGAGGTCATTTGAAATACTCTGCTGGTTCTTGCCTCACTCTGTCCTCAATTGGAACATCTGTTCACATAGGCCAGTCATGCCCTTTCAGCCAGACTGGCTCATTCACAGGCTTGTGGCTAAGCAGCCTGTTCTCTTGTTCAAGCTTTTACCTTACTCCTGATCGTTATTTCCTGCGGTTATTAATACCCAGATTGACCTTCAGCATTCTCTAGGAAAATTCCATATAAACTGAAGCGTGCACTTGAATCACCTGCAGATTCTGATTCATCATGTCTGAGGTGGGCCTGAGACTGTTCATTTCTGATAAGTTCTCAGATAATTCCAATACTGCTCATCCAAGGATCACAGTTTGAGAACAAAGTTTCTTCCCTTTGGCTCTTTCCTCGTCTGACTGCCTCATGTAAGTTTCTGTTCTCCTAGAATACTTCCCATCTCCCTATTCTAGATAAAATGAGAAGAGAGGAGAAGCCAATTATTTTGCTCCTGTAGTCCTTTCACCCCAAAATTCTGCACGGTAAAGTTCAACATTGTCTTCAAGTCCTGCTAATTCACCAACACCGGTACTAGTATGATCTTATTCAAATAAATGAAATTAATTTGAATTTGTGAGCTATTAGCTTTCAAAAGAAAATCCATCATTTTCTCTTTTATATTTGGTAACACAAGTGAGTAAAGTGTACAGACAAATTTGGGACATTTCTTTACCGGCATCACATATATATACACATATATATTTTGGGAGTATACTATGAATGAAAACAGCTCCTCAAAGTGTAAACAATGTGTTTCTTTTTTAAATAACCGCTATAAATATTAGTCTTTTATCCATGACTTTCTAAAAAGAAATTAGGAAAACCCTCATTACATTCTCAGGTAATCCTGATATGGTTGGGGTTTCAGAAGATAAATTCAGATCCAAATTGAAAATGACAGAAACTGTAAAGAAAAAAAAAAAACTGGTAAGACCTCATATAATTCTAGATTTCAAAGGTATCTAAAATTTTGTGAACACAGTGCTCATATTTAGAAAGTTAAAGAGCTAAATATTTCAATGAGTTTAGGCCTATAATTTACATTCAATGCAATATGTGAAAAATTCCACAGATATAATATCTTATTTATTATATGAACTTGCACTTTATTAAAATGGTCTTGTAGGTACCATGAACCATAAATTGCTACTCTGTATATACAACTCAAATATTGGTACAGTAGTGGGTAGAAATTTTTTTAAAGTAATGGAATATTATATTATTATTATTAATTATATCATTTAATTCAATTATATTAGTTAATTATATTAATGTAATTTAAGTAATGGAATATGAATATATACAATGGAATTATTGTTCCACATTATACACACAAATATTTCTGCTAATTTTTTTGAAAAGTTAGATTAGCACCAGCTAATAAATTTTGTGGAGTAGATGTTTATTTATTTACTTAATTCATATGTCAGATTAAAAAATAAATGTAATTTCAAAGAATATATGATAAGGGTGTAAGCTAAGTATTGAGATATCAAGTGCCACAATTAATTCTTATCCTCTCTTCTTACTTACAGATATTAATTCTGGGCTACCTATGACAGATGACTCCCCAGTGACCAACCTAAAATCCTCTCAGTCAAGTAAAATTAAGTTTGTTAGACTTAATATGATAAGGAAGAATACCAGATTGATTGCGTCTTGCAGTATATCAAAATGAGAAAATTAGTAAGGACTGTTTAGCGGGTCTTAAAGCTTTATAGAGATGAAATCAACACAGATCTTGCAAGGTAAGGACCTAGTTGTAATTGGGCAGAATTTATAACAAAATAGCTCTTGATTGTTAGGTGTAGTGAAATGAGAGTCTTGAAACAAGTACTGATGAGTAAACTGTTAAGACTATCTTTATAATAAAATCTTTAAAGAAAGTTATTTTAGTTAGTTCACAGTATTTTATATTCCAGGAGGAAATGTTTCTTGGAGAAAGTATCTAAGTTATTTTTGTTTGGTCTCATATTGTTTAACATAAGGATACGAAAATATGCCTGATACAGTATTATGTAATAAAGGAACACAAAAGTATTTCTGATCTCATTATTGTTGTTTTTTTATTATTTCATAGCTTTATGGAGAATTACATAACATAAACATAAAATTCTCCCATTTGAAGTGTTCAGTTCAATGCTTTGTTGGTCCACTCGCAGTGCTCTGCGACCATCAATACCACTTAATTTTAGAACATTCTAGTCACCCCTAAAAGAAACCGAATGATACCTTGAGGTAGGGTTCTCCCCCTACTTTGATATATCATCCTTGTAAGTGAAATTGCTGATGGCAGTCTTTCCAACCTCTTTAAGAATTAGAATCTACTGTTCCTTATATTAGAAAATTCGTTGTTGTGTCTTTAGATGGGCCAGAAGTTATGCAACAGCATTTGAGATCACACATCTGAGCACTGGAACACAGAGAGATACTAAGAGAAAGATTATTATTAAAGTCTGTAATCCACTTCTAAGCCAGGTGCCATGAATGAATTAATAAAATTAAGAACAGATTCCCCTTCCTCAGTATAAAGAGGCTGCATAAAATATGGAGGTAGGGACCAAGTAACTATGTTTCATGGCTTCTTTCTAGTTGTTTATTTCTTTTTAGTAAGAGTAATGATATTAGAGAGGTGTGTAGTGGCCTAAGGACAAAAGTTTCCCCTTAAGGCAACATATGTTGCACCTCAAGTGGCCAGGATTATATTGAAAGACATTCTATTTTAAATCACCACCCTTCTAAATTCATGAAGCTCTCAGAAGAGAAGTTTTACGGTTTTTGTAACATTGTCAGTGCTCTTGCCATTTTCTGAAATATATTATCCTAATTGTTCATGCTACTTGTAAAGGAAGAAATTAAGAGGCTTCAGGATAAAAGAAAACAGAACAAAATTGCCCTGAAGGCATTCAAGTTATTGCAACTAAATTGTGTGGCCCATTTTCTATCATTCTTGAATTAATCTTAGACTCTGTCTTCTCCAAAAACAGGAATATGAAGGACCAAAATATGCCCTAGATTATATCAGGAACTATCTTGATAATAAGTGTCCACCCCTATCTAATTTGTGGATTGTAGTTAATAGATTTTTATACTGAAAAGTAAGTACCATCATTATGGACCAAGAAGTCAATTTCAGATTAAAAAAATAACCCTATGCAATTATTGAATAGTGCTGTAATATTTTGCAATGACTCATCAAATGTGCATTCCAGTGTTAGGTGATGAAATATGTAGAAGAGATGTCATTGGTTAGATCTAAAACAAAAGAGTTTGGGATTGAGCCTAGATAATGAGTCTTGCAAGGTCTGTGAAATGGAGGGAACCTCTGAATATACTCCATCTGTTCTCCGGCTCTATTTCTGTGAAAGTTTGACTTCAAACATGAGCCCCTTCAAAAGGTCCAAGACTGTTGTTTATGTAGAAATTGTAAACTTTATGTTATGAGATGTTAAGAGTTTTAGACTTCTGTATGTCTGGATTGTTGTTTTGTTTTCTATCTAAAAAGTAACTAGTGCTTGAGTTAATCACCAAGGAAACTAGTGGATTACTATAAGGAACTGGTATCCAAGAAAACTGGACGGTTCTCAAAAGAATGCGAGTACAAACCCAATAGTAGGTTTGATTGCATATTTTAGCCAAGTCAGAGGCAAATTGAAGTCAGGTGTGAAACTCATATGATGGTGTGATTAAGGCTACACAGAGCAATCTAACGATAGGATCTCTACAGCTATCATAATTCAAAAGTAACAAATGTTTGTTCACATGCCAACACCGTAAACGAGCAAAGAAAGGTAGATTTAAAAAGCTAGAAGATAGGCATTATAGTAATTATCTTTGGTTATTGGAATCTTACTTTGTGGGCCTTATGAAGAAGTTAGCTGAAATCTTGAGCAAACGATTATCTGATTCTTGAGTATTCCTAAGACTCCTCCAGGTGAAGCTGCTGGCTGGAAAACTTTTCCAGCGATATGAGATTTGCATGTCTCTTTAATCGAGAGTCAACATTTTGGAGTTTTATGCCGTGTCAATTGTTAACAGTATCTGATAAAATTCTTTCCTCTGGGATTTGAGGGTTGTCATTTAATGATGTCTCTAGACATGGGAAAATGACACCCAGACCTGTGAATGATAAGACTAGGTGTATTGCCTGAGACCCCTGCAGTATTTGGTCATGACTGCATACAAATGCATAGAGTTCAAAATTCAGACAACATTCCTTGACCCATAGGCTCACCTGTCATTAACTCACAAAGGGAAAGATGATAAACTGCAGAAGGAATTGATTTGTCTTTAAAGCCAATGGCAAGACTTAGGCCATAACAATTCAAGCAGCTTTGGTAAAGTATTTGCAGCACAAATAGTTTTATTCTTGTTGTGCAACTTATTTTCTCTTGTGAGCTTTCCTATCTTGCTGCATAACTCTTGCCTATCTCGTGTAAGGAAGCTTTTTTCAAAGTAAATTTTCCAGAACTAGTCAACTAGTCTCCCTAGAGCAGCTTAAATGAACAAATATGTTCAGTAACCATTGCATTAAAGTGATAAAAATTCATTTTCTCTAGGATTTTTCACAAACTAAAACATTCCAAATTCCCTTGTGATTATCAAGAAGGGGAAAGTGAAAGTGTTTCCAAGACATGTTTGAACCACAAAATATTATATTTCATGGATAACCGCAGGGGATATATAGTGCACGGAAAAAGAGGAAAAAATAGTTCTAGGGTTTGATCTGTGATACTTGTCCTCACCTTACCCACCATTCAAGACCAGCTCAAAACCTCCACGAAGTCCTTTGCAGACAATTCTGGTCCACATTGATCTTTTCCTCCTCTGAACTCATCTTGCCAGTATCACTCAGTTCATCCTTTCCTTGCAGTATTCTTGAGTTAATTCACATGAATAAGCATCTTTCCAGTTGTTGCAAGATCCTTGAGACAATCCTGTATTGTTCAAGATGGTGCTCACTGATCTGGACACGTATGGTCCACATTCCTCCTCTGTTCCCACTGTCTTCACGATTCCTCTGCCTGGACTTCCCTATCTCCCTATTTACTTGCTGTTTCATCTTTCACCCTTCCATTTCCAGATATTCAAATTTTATTCATTCTTCAACGTCTAGCAGAAATGTACTTTGCTGTGAAACCTCTCCCACCTCCAGAATTTCTAATCAGAAATTAACCCCTCTATCTCAGAAGTGGCATAGCAGTTTTTTTTTCTTCTTGGACATATCTCCTTTTACCTATTCACTTTTTGTTGGATGAACAGAAACTCTCATTAGACATACTGGGAATGTGCAACAAGAGGACACAGTGTGGCTAACTGCTGTGATTTGCTTCACTGTGGACAAGAGCTAACTTGGTCTGGAACAGAGAGTGTGTTTTGAGGGTCTATACAAGAGATGGTGTGCAACTAATGGGACAAACCTGTGAGAGAGGACAAGGGACTAACTGAGAAGTTTAAGTCATTCTGTATAAATATACCAGATAACATTCTTCTCCATCTCCTCAGGAAAACTTGAGTAAAATCCACATTAATCACTGTCGCCTTTGCAATTTGATGTGGAATAAGGGAAAAAGGAAACATGGCGAACTGCGGAATCAATCCCCAAGGTGAGCACAAGGCCAAAGTAATCTGCCAGTCATATCCAGATTATATGTAATTATTTTTCATCATCTGTATATAAGTGTCAAATACTAGAAGGTGTATTTCATGTCTAAAGAAATTTTAAACTCTTCACATCTTTAGAATGTTGCTTTGGGAATAACATGATACTTAACATTTATTTAATGCTGAGAGTGTGCTAAGTACCATTCTAAATATATTACATGGATTAGGTCATTTAATTCTATGAGGTTGGAAATAATATTTCCCCATTTCAAAGAGTAAGAAACTGAGAGCATGAATCACCCAAGGTTACTTACCCAGTCAGGCCAAGGAGCAAGGGTAAGGACCCAGGCCACTAGGCACAGAGTCTGTCCACTCAACCACTAAGTCATACTGAGTCCTTCAGTGGGTTATGAATTGCTAGATGAATAGATTCTTGCTGCTTTATAGATAATTTTAATGAGTATATTCAGGGTTTATTTTTGACTTTTGAGGTAAAATCATAGAGAAAAATTAGGACTTCTTCCTAAAATACTTTCATATCAGAGACAGAATATTGGGCTGGAAAGGGCTCTGGGTCAGAATCAGGGTCCTGACATTTATCTTTTGTGTTGGAGTGTTGAATTCAGCCTCAGCAACTTGACCACATTCGCACTCAAATTGTCACCACCAAGAGGACATAATAGGCTGCTCAGACAGGGTAATTATTTAGTGCTCAGCCGAAATGAGAGGACTGGAGCAAATCCAAGTATTCAGGAATACTGGCAGTAGCAGCCTGGACATCAGCAATAATTCCTCTGTGTGATGCACAGGGAAAACAGTGAGTGTTGACCTCTGAGGTACAAGGGATAAGTGTAAATTACCACCTTTCTTTCTCAGTTGTCACCTGCTTCAATATTTCTCAGAAATAAAGAATCAGAGCAGAATGCATCGAACTGATTGTCAATGCAAATAATCTATGGTCAATCTGTAAATCAAAATTGGGGTGATTTTGTTATGAGCAGATCTGAGGACTAGGCTGGGGCCTTCCTATCCCAAGGAAGGAAGGGCACCAAAGAAGTGGGGTATACAGAGTAGTTATATACCGTCTTGGAACAAAGAGTATACATCACATATTACAGGAATGTCCTTTTTACAATTGTCACAAGATGCTAAGCCGGCAGAGCAGATCAGTGGTCACAAAATGAGCACAGCAAGTGGGTAATCCTTAGTTTCCAGGAAGAGATGCTTAACCTTAAAGGAATGCCGATATGGGGGTAAGCTACACCCCTATCTTTAGTGGCATCATTCTTGCCTTTGGGACATAGAAAATATTTAAAGCAGATGTACAATGCATGCTCAACGGCCCACATCAGGCCCTTCTGGAAAAACAAGGTCAGGCCGAATTACTTTTAAACCGAATGATTTCCTTGTATATCCTATTACTTTTCATTTATTTGTCAGACAAAAGAAAGAAATCAATTCAAGAATGGGATGAATCAATTAGAAAAGAAAACAAAACAATTGGCAGGAAGCAAGAGAAGATTTAGTTGAGGTCTGCAGGAGCCAAATTAATTAAAAAGAATATAGCTCAGCTGAAAACAAAGTCCTGTTGCTTCCCCTGATTGAATTATGTAGTCAATAAAGGACATTAGAAAAAGAACATAATCTTATTCAAAAAGAAAATATCTTATTTGGGCCTGCTTAATATGACTAAAGGTGAAAATACAGCTTGCTGACAAGTAAAAGAAAATCAAGTTTTAAAATCATGGAATCACAGAACATGGAAATAGGAATCAAATCAAATCAAATTTAGAACTTACTGAGCCCTACAATCTAGATTTATAGCTCTCAGTCTTCTAATATTTTTCCCAACTTCCAAATGGATAATTTTTATTTTCTTGATGTAAAGCCAAACTATAACAATAATTTTCGAAACATGTTTTCCACAAAATTTAGAGTTGCAGATTCAGAGGATCAGTTATTTTTAGGGAATTCAAAACTGATCCAAATAAGAAAATAGTTGGCAGGAAATATTAATTATTGATGGCAAGGTATTTCTGTTTCAAATCCCTGAAGCTGAGTAATAGTAAAGTCTTGTTAAGCATTAACTTATTCAATTTGATATGCCATCCTGAGGGCGCAAGAGTAGAGGCTGGAGACAATGGGGCAATGTTGTTAATGATCAGCCTTGACCACAAAGAACCTGCAAAGTGACTACACTTCCAGGGCAATCCTCTCCACCTAGAGAGCCTGCCTTGTTGAGGGGAACAACGAGAGCCAGTTGGTCTTTATCCAGCCACATGTTCATGGCTACCTAATCCATGGCAGGAGTCAGGCAGGGGCCGACACGGTGGCATAGGGTTAAGTTCATGCTCTCCACTTCAGTGGCCCGGGGTTCGCAGGTTCAGATCCTGGGCACGGACCTATGCACCGCTCATCAAGCCATGCTGTGGCAGGCATCCTGAATATAAAATAGAGGAAGATGGGCATGAATGTTAGCTCAGGGCTAACCTTCCTCAAAAAAAAAAAAAAGATGTCAGGCAGTTTTTGCCCTAGGATAACCATCTGCAGGTTGGAGTGCTAGGTGAAACCAATTGCCTACTACTGTTCTTGATCTGTTTCCTCCTACTCATTCTCATCACAAACCCTATTTCTGTCTTTATTATGATGTTGGGGTCTCTCACATGGCTTACACATCTGGAGGTTGATTTCTCTCCTGCTATCATAACCATGTCTCTATCAGTGTCCTCTCTTCAGTTTGGATTCATGAAAGCAAAACTCAGCTGGCCAGTTGAAACTAAAATTTGTCCTTGTTTGAAAATCTGGCCCTTCTTAACTTGAGGCTACACACAAAATAGTCTCAGTCATTGTTTTGAGCAAATGGGAAAACTGTCACCTTATCCTCCCTGATGACAAAGGGACTCCTCTCTAGATTAATCAATAACATCAGTGCCTCAGATAAGTATTGGCAGCCAGTTGTCACCCTTGAAGTACTTCATGAGAAGCCACCTGCCTGGTGCGTATTAAAAATACACATCCCCGGCTGGCCCCGTGGCCGAGTGGTTAAGTTCGCGCGCTCCGCTGCAGG